>NW_025745221.1:0-132447 GCF_021184085.1 Oncorhynchus gorbuscha | reverse complement strand
TCTCATTTACATTACATTACATTTAAGTCATTTAGCAGACGCTCTTATCCAGAGCGACTTACAAATTGGTGCATTCACCTTATGACATCCAGTGGGACAGTCACTTAACAATAGTGCATCTAAAACTTAGGGGGGGTGGGGTGAGAG
The DNA here is from genome assembly GCF_021184085.1 of Oncorhynchus gorbuscha. Lineage (NCBI taxonomy): Eukaryota > Metazoa > Chordata > Actinopteri > Salmoniformes > Salmonidae > Oncorhynchus > Oncorhynchus gorbuscha. The sequence continues at coordinate 132,300 of NW_025745221.1, read as the reverse complement.
GGATTACTTAACCTATCCTAGGTATTCCTTAAAGAGGTGGGGTTTCAGGTGTCTCCGGAAGGTGGTGATTGACTCCGCTGTCCTGGCGTCGTGAGGGAGTTTGTTCCACCATTGGGGGGCCAGGGCAGCGAACAGTTTTGACTGGGCTGAGCGGGAGCTGTACTTCCTCAGTGGTAGGGAGGCGAGCAGGCCAGAGGTGGATGAACGCAGTGCCCTTGTTTGGGTGTAGGGCCTGATCAGAGCCTGGAGGTACTGAGGTGCCGTTCCCCTCACAGCTCCGTAGGCAAGCACCATGGTCTTGTAGCGGATGCGAGCTTCAACTGGAAGCCAGTGGAGAGAACGGAGGAGCGGGGTGACGTGAGAGAACTTGGGAAGGTTGAACACCAGACGGGCTGCGGCGTTCTGGATGAGTTGAAGGGTTTTAATGGCACAGGCAGGGAGCCCAGCCAACAGCGAGTTGCAGTAATCCAGACGGGAGATGACAAGTGCCTGGATTAGGACCTGCGCCGCTTCCTGTGTGAGGCAGGGTCGTACTCTGCGGATGTTGTAGAGCATGAACCTACAGGAACGGGCCACCGCCTTGATGTTAGTTGAGAACGACAGGGTGTTGTCCAGGATCACGCCAAGGTTCTTGGCGCTCTGGGAGGAGGACACAATGGAGTTGTCAACCGTGATGGCGAGATCATGGAACGGGCAGTCCTTCCCCGGGAGGAAGAGCAGCTCCGTCTTGCCGAGGTTCAGCTTGAGGTGGTGATCCGTCATCCACACTGATATGTCTGCCAGACATGCAGAGATGCGATTCGCCACCTGGTCATCAGAAGGGGGAAAGGAGAAGATTAATTGTGTGTCGTCTGCATAGCAATGATAAGAGAGACCATGTGAGGTTATGACAGAGCCAAGTGACTTGGTGTATAGCGAGAATAGGAGAGGGCCAAGAACAGAGCCCTGGGGGACACCAGTGGTGAGAGCGCGTGGTGAGGAGACAGATTCTCGCCACGCCACCTGGTAGGAGCGACCTGTCAGGTAGGACGCAATCCAAGCGTGGGCCGCGCCGGAGATGCCCAACTCGGAGAGGGTGGAGAGGAGGATCTGATGGTTCACAGTATCGAAGGCAGCCGATAGATCTAGAAGGATGAGAGCAGAGGAGAGAGAGTTAGCTTTAGCAGTGCGGAGCGCCTCCGTGATACAGAGGAGAGCAGTCTCAGTTGAATGACTAGTCTTGAAACCTGACTGATTTGGATCAAGAAGGTCATTCAGAGAGAGATAGCGGGAGAGCTGGCCAAGGACAGCACGTTCAAGAGTTTTGGAGAGAAAAGAAAGAAGGGATACTGGTCTGTAATTGTTGACATCGGAGGGATCGAGTGTAGGTTTTTTCAGAAGGGTGCAACTCTCGCTCTCTTGAAGACGGAAGGGACGTAGCCAACGGTCAGGGATGAGTTGATGAGCGAGGTGAGGTAAGGGAGAAGGTCTCCGGAAATGGTCTGGAGAAGAGAGGAGGGGATAGGGTCAAGCGGGCAGGTTGTTGGGCGGCCGGCCGTCACAAGACGCAAGATTTCATCTGGAGAGAGAGGGGAGAAAGAGGTCAGAGCACAGGGTAGGGCAGTGTGAGCAGAACCAGCAGTGTCGTTTGACTTAGCAAACGAGGATCGGATGTCGTCGACCTTCTTTTCAAAATGGTTGACGAAGTCATCTGCAGAGAGGGAGGAGGGGGGAGGGGGCGGAGGATTCAGGAGAGAGGAGAAGGTGGCAAAGAGCTTCCTAGGGTTAGAGGCAGCAGCTTGGAATTTAGCGTGGTAGAAAGTGGCTTTAGCAGCAGAGACAGAGGAGGAAAATGTAGAGAGGAGGGAGTGAAAGGATGCCAGGTCCGCAGGGAGGCGAGTTTTCCTCCATTTCCGCTCGGCTGCCCGGAGCCCTGTTCTGTGAGCTCGCAATGAGTCATCGAGCCACGGAGCGGGAGGGGAGGACCGAGCCGGCCTGGAGGATAGGGGACATAGAGAGTCAAGGGATGCAGAGAGGGAGGAGAGGAGGGTTGAGGAGGCAGAATCAGGAGATAGGTGGGAGAAGGTTTGAGCGGAGGGAAGAGATAATAGGATGGAAGAGGAGAGAGTAGCGGGGGAGAGAGAGCGAAGGTTGGGACGGCGCGATACCATCCGAGTAGGGGCAGTGTGGGAGGTGTTGGATGAGAGCGAGAGGGAAAAGGATACAAGGCAGTGGTCGGAGACTTGGAGGGGAGTTGCAATGAGGTTAGTGGAAGAACAGCATCTAGTAAAGATGAGGTCGAGCGTATTGCCTGCCTTGTGAGTAGGGGGAAGGTGAGAGGGTGAGGTCAAAAGAGGAGAGGAGTGGAAAGAAGGAGGCAGAGAGGAAAGAGTCAAAGGTAGACGTGGGGAGGTTAAAGTCGCCCAGAACTGTGAGAGGTGAGCCGTCCTCAGGAAAGGAGCTTATCAAGGCATCAAGCTCATTGATGAACTCTCCGAGGGAACCTGGAGGGCGATAAATGATAAGGATGTTAAGCTTGAAAGGGCTAGTAACTGTGACAGCATGGAATTCAAAGGAGGCGATAGACAGATGGGTAAGGGGAGAAAGAGAGAATGACCACTTGGGAGAGATGAGGATCCCGGTGCCACCACCCCGCTGACCAGACGCTCTCGGGGTGTGCGAGAACACGTGGGCGGACGAAGAGAGAGCAGTAGGAGTAGCAGTGTTGTCTGTGGTGATCCATGTTTCCGTCAGGGCCAAGAAGTCGAGGGACTGGAGGGAGGCATAGGCTGAGATGAACTCTGCCTTGTTGACCGCAGATTGGCAGTTCCAGAGGCTACCGGAGACCTGGAACTCCACGTGGGTCGTGCGCGCTGGGACCACCAAAGTAGGGTGGCCGCGGCCACGCGGTGAGGAGCGTTTGTATGGTCTGTGCAGAGAGGAGAGAACAGGGATAAACCGACACATAGTTGACAGGCTACAGAAGAGGCTACGCTAATGCAAAGGAGATTGGAATGACAAGTGGACTACACGTCTCGAATGTTCAGAAAGTTAAGCTACGTAGCAAGAATCTTATTGACTAAAATGATTAAAATGATACAGTACTGCTGAAGTAGGCTAGCTGGCAGTGGCTGCGTTGTTGACACTACACTAATCAAGTCGTTCCGTTGAGTGTAATAGTTTCTGCAGTGTTGCTATTCGGGGGCTAGCAGGCTAGCTAGCAGTGTTGTTTACGTTACGTTGCGTTAAAAGAACGACAATAGATGGCTAGCGAACCTAGAAAATCGCTCTAGACTACACAATTATCTTTGATACAAAGACGGCTATGTAGCTAGCTAAGTAGCTAGCTACGATCAAACAAATCAAACCGTTGTACTGTAATGAAAATGAAGTGAAAATGTGATACAACCTGTGAATGCGACCGGGTAGTTGAGTTCTATACAGAAGACGTTGGCTAGCGTTGGCTAGCTGTTGGCTAGCTAGCAGAGTCACCTACGTTAAGGACGACAGATAGCTGGCTAGCTAACCTCGGTAAATTAAGATAATCACTCTAAGACTACACACTCTAAACCTAAACAACACAATTATCTTGGATACGATGATACGATGATACGAAGACAGCAAAGACAGCTATGTAGCTAGCTAACACTAAACTAATCAAGTCGTTCAGTTGAGTGTAACAGTTTCTCCAGTGCAGCTAATCAGTGGACGTTAGCTAGCTGGCTAGTGAAGACTACGTTAGGACGGCGAAATACGATAATTACGCAATTATCTTTGATACAAAGACGGCTATGTAGCTAGCTGAGAAGAAATTGCTAAGATAAGACAAATCAAACCGTTGTGATATAATGAAATATAATGAAAAATATAATAAAATATAATGAAATATAATGAAAAAGTTATACTACCCGTTGGAGCGACGTGCAGATGCGACCACTCGCTCCAACCGGAACCGGAACAAGCTCTCTCTAACACAACCCTTAGCCCTCCCCCTACCTCTCTTCTCTCTAACACAACCCTTAGACCTCCCCCTACCCCTCATCTCTCTAACACAACCCTTAGCCATTTACCCCTACCTCTCATGTCTCTAACACAACCCTTAGCCCTCCCCCTACCTCTCATCTCTCTAACACAACCCTTAGGCCTCCCCCTACCTCTCATCTCTCTAACACAACCCTTAGCCCTCCCCCTACCCCTCATCTCTCTAACACAACCCGTAGCCATTTACCCCTACCTCTCATCTCTCTAACACAACCCTTAGCCCTCCCCCTACCTCTCATCTCTCTAACACAACCCTTAGCCCTCATCTCTCTAACACAACCCTTAGCCCTCCCCCTACCTCTCATCTCTCTAACACAACCCTTAGACCTCCCCCTACCCCTCATCTCTCTAACACAACCCTTAGCCATTTACCCCTACCTCTCATGTCTCTAACACAACCCTTAGCCCTCCCCCTACCTCTCATCTCTCTAACACAACCCTTAGACCTCCCCCTACCTCTCATCTCTCTAACACAACCATTAGGCCTCCCCCTATCCCTCATCTCTCTAACACAACCCTTAGCCATTTACCCCTACCTCTAATCTCTCCAACACAACCCTTAGCCCTCCCCCTACCTCTCATCTCTCTAACACAACCCTTAGCCATTTACCCCTACCTCTCATGTCTCTAACACAACCCTTAGCCCTCCCCTACCTCTCATCTCTCTAACACAACCCTTAGACCTCCCCCTACCTCTCATCTCTCTAACACAACCCTTAGGCCTCCCCCTATCCCTCATCTCTCTAACACAACCCTTAGGCCTCCCCCTACCCCTCATCTTTCTAACACAACCCTTAGACCTCCCCTACCTCTCATCTCTCTAACACAACCCTTAGCCCTCCCCCTACCTCTCCAACACAACCCTTAGACCTCCCCCTACCTCTCATCTCTCTAACACAACCCTTAGCCCTCCACCTAATCTCTCTAACACAACCCGTAGCCATTTACCCCTACCTCTAATCTCTCTAACAAAACCCTTAGCCCTTCCCCTACCTCTCATCTCTCTAACACAACCCTTAGACCTCCCCCTACCTCTCATCTCTCTAACACAACCCTTATACCTCCCCTACCTCTCATCTCTCTAACACAACCCTTAGCCCTCCCCTACCTCTCATCTCTCTAACACAACCCTTAGCCCTCCCCTACCTCTCTAACACAACCCTTAGCCCTTTACCCCTACCTCTCATCTCTCTAACACAACCCTTAGCCCTCCCCCTACCTCTCATCTCTCTAACACAACCCTTAGCCCTCCCCCTACCTCTCATCTCTCTAACACAACCCTTATACCTCCCCCTACCTCTCATCTCTCTAACACAACCCTTATACCTCCCCTACCTCTCATCTCTCTAACACAACCCTTAGCCCTCCCCTACCTCTCATCTCTCTAACACAACCCTTAGCCCTTTACCCCTACCTCTCATCTCTCTAACACAACCCTTAGCCATTTACCCGTACCTCTCATGTCTATAACACAACCCTTAGCCCTCCCCCTACCTCTCATCTCTCTAACACAACCCTTAGGCCTCCCCCTACCCCTCATCTCTCTAACACAACCCTTAGACCTCCCCCTACCTCTCATCTCTCTAACACAACCCTTAGCCCTCCCCTACCTCTCATCTCTCCAACACAACCCTTAGACCTCCCCCTACCTCTCATCTCTCTAACACAACCCTTAGCCCTCCCCCTACCCCTCATCTCTCTAACACAACCCTTAGCCATTTACCCCTACCTCTAATCTCTCTAACACAACCCTTAGACCTCCCCCTACCTCTCATCTCTCTAACACAACCCTTATACCTCCCCTACCTCTCATCTCTCTAACACAACCCTTAGCCCTCCCCCTACCTCTCATCTCTCTAACACAACCCTTAGCCCTCATCTCTCTAACACAACCCTTAGCCCTCCCCCTACCTCTCATCTCTCTAACACAACCCTTAGACCTCCCCCTACCCCTCATCTCTCTAACACAACCCTTAGCCATTTACCCCTACCTCTCATGTCTCTAACACAACCCTTAGCCCTCCCCTACCTCTCATCTCTCTAACACAACCCTTAGACCTCCCCCTACCTCTCATCTCTCTAACACAACCCTTAGGCCTCCCCCTATCCCTCATCTCTCTAACACAACCCTTAGCCATTTACCCCTACCTCTAATCTCTCCAACACAACCCTTAGCCCTCCCCCTACCTCTCATCTCTCTAACACAACCCTTAGCCATTTACCCCTACCTCTCATGTCTCTAACACAACCCTTAGCCCTCCCCTACCTCTCATCTCTCTAACACAACCCTTAGACCTCCCCCTACCTCTCATCTCTCTAACACAACCCTTAGGCCTCCCCTATCCCTCATCTCTCTAACACAACCCTTAGGCCTCCCCCTACCCCTCATCTTTCTAACACAACCCTTAGACCTCCCCTACCTCTCATCTCTCTAACACAACCCTTAGCCCTCCCCCTACCTCTCCAACACAACCCTTAGACCTCCCCCTACCTCTCATCTCTCTAACACAACCCTTAGCCCTCCACCTAATCTCTCTAACACAACCCGTAGCCATTTACCCCTACCTCTAATCTCTCTAACAAAACCCTTAGCCCTTCCCCTACCTCTCATCTCTCTAACACAACCCTTAGACCTCCCCCTACCTCTCATCTCTCTAACACAACCCTTATACCTCCCCTACCTCTCATCTCTCTAACACAACCCTTAGCCCTCCCCTACCTCTCATCTCTCTAACACAACCCTTAGCCCTCCCCTACCTCTCTAACACAACCCTTAGCCCTTTACCCCTACCTCTCATCTCTCTAACACAACCCTTAGCCCTCCCCTACCTCTCATCTCTCTAACACAACCCTTAGCCCTCCCCCTACCTCTCATCTCTCTAACACAACCCTTATACCTCCCCCTACCTCTCATCTCTCTAACACAACCCTTATACCTCCCCTACCTCTCATCTCTCTAACACAACCCTTAGCCCTCCCCCTACCTCTCATCTCTCTAACACAACCCTTAGACCTCCCCCTACCTCTCATCTCTCTAACACAACCCTTAGCCCTCCCCCTACCCCTCATCTCTCTAACACAACCCTTAGCCATTTACCCCTACCTCTAATCTCTCTAACACAACCCTTAGACCTCCCCCTACCTCTCATCTCTCTAACACAACCCTTATACCTCCCCTACCTCTCATCTCTCTAACACAACCCTTAGCCCTCCCCTACCTCTCATCTCTCTAACACAACCCTTAGCCCTTTACCCCTACCTCTCATCTCTCTAACACAACCCTTAGCCCTCCCCCTACCTCTCATCTCTCTAACACAACCCTTATACCTCCCCCTACCTCTCATCTCTCTAACACAACCCTTAGACCTCCCCCTACCTCTCATCTCTCTAACACAACCCTTATACCTCCCCTACCTCTCATCTCTCTAACACAACCCTTAGCCCTCCCCTACCTCTCATCTCTCTAACACAACCCTTAGCCCTTTACCCCTACCTCTCATCTCTCTAACACAACCCTTAGCCATTTACCCGTACCTCTCATGTCTATAACACAACCCTTAGCCCTCCCCCTACCTCTCATCTCTCTAACACAACCCTTAGGCCTCCCCCTACCCCTCATCTCTCTAACACAACCCTTAGACCTCCCCCTACCTCTCATCTCTCTAACACAACCCTTAGCCCTCCCCTACCTCTCATCTCTCCAACACAACCCTTAGACCTCCCCTACCTCTCATCTCTCTAACACAACCCTTAGCCCTCCCCCTACCCCTCATCTCTCTAACACAACCCTTAGCCATTTACCCCTACCTCTAATCTCTCTAACAAAACCCTTAGCCCTCCCCCTACCTCTCTAACACAACCCTTAGACCTCCCCCTACCTCTCATCTCTCTAACACAACCCTTAGAACTCCCCTACCTCTCATCTCTCTAACACAACCCTTAGCCCTCCCCTACCTCTCATCTCTCTAACACAACCCTTAGCCCTTTACCCCTACCTCTCATCTCTCTAACACAACCCTTAGCCCTTTACCCCTACCTCTCATCTCTCTAACACAACCCTTAGCCCTCCCCCTACCTCTCATCTCTCTAACACAACCCTTAGCCCTCCCCTACCTCTCATCTCTCTAACACAACCCTTAGCCCTCCCCCTACCTCTCATCTCTCTAACACAACCCTTATACCTCCCCCTCCCTCTCATCTCTCTAACACAGCCCTTAGCCCTCCCCCTACCCCTCATCTCTCTAACACTGCCCTTAGACCTCCCCCTACCCTTCATCTCTCTAACACAACCCTTAGCCATTTACCCCTACCTCAAATCTCTCTAACACAACCCTTAGCCCTCCCCTCCCTCTCATCTCTCTAACACAACCCGTAGCCATTTACCCGTACCTCTCATGTCTATAACACAACCCTTAGACCTCCCCTACCTCTCATCTCTCTAACACAACCCTTAGCCCTCCCCTACCTCTCATGTCTCTAACACAACCCTTAGCTCTTTACCCCTACCTCTCATCTCTCTAACACAACCCTTAGACCTCCCCCTAATCTCTCTAACACAACCCTTAGCCATTTACCCCTACCTCTAATCTCTCTAACACAACCCTTAGCCCTCCCCCTACCTCTCATCTCTCTAACACAACCCTTAGCCCTCCCCCTACCTCTCATCTCTCTAACACAACCCTTAGCCCTCCCCTACCTCTCATCTCTCTAACACAACCCTTAGCCATTTACCCCTACCTCTCATCTCTCTAACACAACCCTTAGGCCTCTCCCTATCCCTCATCTCTCTAACACAACCCTGAGGCCCCCCTACCCCTCATCTCTCCAACACAACCCTTAGACCTCCCCTACCTCTCATCTCTCTAACACAACCCTTAGCCCTCCCCTACCCCTCATCTCTCTAACACAACCCGTAGCCATTTACCCCTACCTCTCATCTCTCTAACACAACCCTTAGCCCTCCCCTACCTCTCATCTCTCTAACACAACCCTTAGCCCTCATCTCTCTAACACAACCCTTAGCCCTCCCCCTACCTCTCATCTCTCTAACACAACCCTTAGACCTCCCCCTACCCCTCATCTCTCTAACACAACCCTTAGCCATTTACCCCTACCTCTCATGTCTCTAACACAACCCTTAGCCCTCCCCCTACCTCTCATCTCTCTAACACAACCCTTAGCCATTTACCCCTATCTCTCATCTCTCTAACACAACCCTTAGACCTCCCCCTACCTCTCATCTCTCTAACACAACCCTTATACCTCCCCTACCTCTCATCTCTCTAACACAACCCTTAGCCCTCCCCTACCTCTCATCTCTCTAACACAACCCTTAGCCCTTTACCCCTACCTCTCATCTCTCTAACACAACCCTTAGCCCTCCCCCTACCTCTCATCTCTCTAACACAACCCTTATACCTCCCCCTACCTCTCATCTCTCTAACACAACCCTTAGACCTCCCCTACCTCTCATCTCTCTAACACAACCCTTAGACCTCCCCTACCTCTCATCTCTCTAACACAACCCTTAGCCCTCCCCTACCTCTCATCTCTCTAACACAACCCTTAGCCCTTTACCCCTACCTCTCATCTCTCTAACACAACCCTTAGCCATTTACCCGTACCTCTCATGTCTATAACACAACCCTTAGCCCTCCCCCTACCTCTCATCTCTCTAACACAACCCTTAGGCCTCCCCCTACCCCTCAACTCTCTAACACAACCCTTAGACCTCCCCCTACCTCTCATCTCTCTAACACAACCCTTAGCCCTCCCCTACCTCTCATCTCTCCAACACAACCCTTAGACCTCCCCCTACCTCTCATCTCTCTAACACAACCCTTAGCCCTCCCCCTACCCCTCATCTCTCTAACACAACCCTTAGCCATTTACCCCTACCTCTAATCTCTCTAACAAAACCCTTAGCCCTCCCCTACCTCTCTAACACAACCCTTAGACCTCCCCCTACCTCTCATCTCTCTAACACAACCCTTAGAACTCCCCTACCTCTCATCTCTCTAACACAACCCTTAGCCCTCCCCTACCTCTCATCTCTCTAACACAACCCTTAGCCCTCCCCTACCTCTCATCTCTCTAACACAACCCTTAGCCCTCCCCTACCTCTCATCTCTCTAACACAACCCTTAGCCCTCCCCCTACCTCTCATCTCTCTAACACAACCCTTATACCTCCCCCTCCCTCTCATCTCTCTAACACAGCCCTTAGCCCTCCCCCTACCCCTCATCTCTCTAACACTGCCCTTAGACCTCCCCCTACCCCTCATCTCTCTAACACAACCCTTAGCCATTTACCCCTACCTCAAATCTCTCTAACACAACCCTTAGCCCTCCCCCTCCCTCTCATCTCTCTAACACAACCCGTAGCCATTTACCCGTACCTCTCATGTCTATAACACAACCCTTAGACCTCCCCCTACCTCTCATCTCTCTAACACAACCCTTAGCCCTCCCCCTACCTCTCATGTCTCTAACACAACCCTTAGCTCTTTACCCCTACCTCTCATCTCTCTAACACAACCCTTAGACCTCCCCTAATCTCTCTAACACAACCCTTAGCCATTTACCCCTACCTCTAATCTCTCTAACACAACCCTTAGCCCTCCCCCTACCTCTCATCTCTCTAACACAACCCTTAGCCCTCCCCCTACCTCTCATCTCTCCAACACAACCCTTAGCCCTCCCCTACCTCTCATCTCTCTAACACAACCCTTAGCCATTTACCCCTACCTCTCATCTCTCTAACACAACCCTTAGGCCTCTCCCTATCCCTCATCTCTCTAACACAACCCTGAGGCCCCCCCCTACCCCTCATCTCTCCAACACAACCCTTAGACCTCCCCTACCTCTCATCTCTCTAACACAACCCTTAGCCCTCCCCCTACCCCTCATCTCTCTAACACAACCCGTAGCCATTTACCCCTACCTCTCATCTCTCTAACACAACCCTTAGCCCTCCCCCTACCTCTCATCTCTCTAACACAACCCTTAGCCCTCATCTCTCTAACACAACCCTTAGCCCTCCCCCTACCTCTCATCTCTCTAACACAACCCTTAGACCTCCCCCTACCCCTCATCTCTCTAACACAACCCTTAGCCATTTACCCCTACCTCTCATGTCTCTAACACAACCCTTAGCCCTCCCCTACCTCTCATCTCTCTAACACAACCCTTAGCCCTCCCCTACCCCTCATCTCTCTAACACAACCCTTAGCCATTTACCCCTATCTCTCATCTCTCTAACACAACCCTTAGACCTCCCCCTACCTCTCATCTCTCTAACACAACCCTTATACCTCCCCTACCTCTCATCTCTCTAACACAACCCTTAGCCCTCCCCTACCTCTCATCTCTCTAACACAACCCTTAGCCCTTTACCCCTACCTCTCATCTCTCTAACACAACCCTTAGCCCTCCCCCTACCTCTCATCTCTCTAACACAACCCTTATACCTCCCCCTACCTCTCATCTCTCTAACACAACCCTTAGACCTCCCCCTACCTCTCATCTCTCTAACACAACCCTTATACCTCCCCTACCTCTCATCTCTCTAACACAACCCTTAGCCCTCCCCTACCTCTCATCTCTCTAACACAACCCTTAGCCCTTTACCCCTACCTCTCATCTCTCTAACACAACCCTTAGCCATTTACCCGTACCTCTCATGTCTATAACACAACCCTTAGCCCTCCCCCTACCTCTCATCTCTCTAACACAACCCTTAGGCCTCCCCCTACCCCTCAACTCTCTAACACAACCCTTAGACCTCCCCCTACCTCTCATCTCTCTAACACAACCCTTAGCCCTCCCCTACCTCTCATCTCTCCAACACAACCCTTAGACCTCCCCTACCTCTCATCTCTCTAACACAACCCTTAGCCCTCCCCCTACCCCTCATCTCTCTAACACAACCCTTAGCCATTTACCCCTACCTCTAATCTCTCTAACAAAACCCTTAGCCCTCCCCCTACCTCTCTAACACAACCCTTAGACCTCCCCCTACCTCTCATCTCTCTAACACAACCCTTAGAACTCCCCTACCTCTCATCTCTCTAACACAACCCTTAGCCCTCCCCTACCTCTCATCTCTCTAACACAACCCTTAGCCCTTTACCCCTACCTCTCATCTCTCTAACACAACCCTTAGCCCTTTACCCCTACCTCTCATCTCTCTAACACAACCCTTAGCCCTCCCCCTACCTCTCATCTCTCTAACACAACCCTTAGCCCTCCCCTACCTCTCATCTCTCTAACACAACCCTTAGCCGTCCCCCTACCTCTCATCTCTCTAACACAACCCTTATACCTCCCCCTCCCTCTCATCTCTCTAACACAGCCCTTAGCCCTCCCCCTACCCTCATCTCTCTAACACTGCCCTTAGACCTCCCCTACCCCTCATCTCTCTAACACAACCCTTAGCCATTTACCCCTACCTCAAATCTCTCTAACACAACCCTTAGCCCTCCCCCTCCCTCTCATCTCTCTAACACAACCCGTAGCCATTTACCCGTACCTCTCATGTCTATAACACAACCCTTAGACCTCCCCCTACCTCTCATCTCTCTAACACAACCCTTAGCCCTCCCCCTACCTCTCATGTCTCTAACACAACCCTTAGCTCTTTACCCCTACCTCTCATCTCTCTAACACAACCCTTAGACCTCCCCCTAATCTCTCTAACACAACCCTTAGCCATTTACCCCTACCTCTAATCTCTCTAACACAACCCTTAGCCCTCCCCCTACCTCTCATCTCTCTAACACAACCCTTAGCCCTCCCCCTACCTCTCATCTCTCTAACACAACCCTTAGCCCTCCCCTACCTCTCATCTCTCTAACACAACCCTTAGCCATTTACCCCTATCTCTCATCTCTCTAACACAACCCTGAGGCCCCCCTACCCCTCATCTCTCCAACACAACCCTTAGACCTCCCCTACCTCTCATCTCTCTAACACAACCCTTAGCCCTCATCTCTCTAACACAACCCTTAGCCCTCCCCCTACCTCTCATCTCTCTAACACAACCCTTAGACCTCCCCCTACCCCTCATCTCTCTAACACAACCCTTAGCCATTTACCCCTACCTCTCATGTCTCTAACACAACCCTTAGCCCTCCCCCTACCTCTCATCTCTCTAACACAACCCTTAGACCTCCCCCTACCTCTCATCTCTCTAACACAACCCTTAGGCCTCCCCCTATCCCTCATCTCTCTAACACAACCCTTAGCCATTTACCCCTACCTCTAATCTCTCCAACACAACCCTTAGCCCTCCCCCTACCTCTCATCTCTCTAACACAACCCTTAGCCATTTACCCCTACCTCTCATGTCTCTAACACAACCCTTAGCCCTCCCCTACCTCTCATCTCTCTAACACAACCCTTAGACCTCCCCCTACCTCTCATCTCTCTAACACAACCCTTAGCCCTCCCCTACCTCTCCAACACAACCCTTAGACCTCCCCCTACCTCTCATCTCTCTAACACAACCCGTCGCCATTTATCCCTACCTCTCATCTCTCTAACACAAGCCTTTGCCCTCCCCTACCCCTCATCTCTCTAACACAACCCTTAACCATTTACCCCTACCTATAATCTCTCTAACAAAACCCTTAGCCCTCACCCTACCTCTCATCTCTCTAACACAACCCTTAGACCTCCCCCTACTTCTCATCTCTCTAACACAACCCTTAGACCTCCCCTACCTCTCATCTCTCTAACACAACCCTTAGCCCTCCCCTACCCCTCATCTCTCTAACACTGCCCTTAGACCTCCTCCTACCCCTCATCTCTCTAACACAACCCTTAGCCATTTACCCCTACCTCAAATCTCTCTAACACAACCCTTAGCCCTCCCCCTCCCTCTCATCTCTCTAACACAACCCTTAGCCATTTACCCGTACCTCTAATCTCTCCAACACAACCCTTAGACCTCCCCCTACCTCTCATATCTCTTACACAACCCTTAGCCCTCATCTCTCTAACACAACCCTTAGCCCTCCCCTACCTCTCATCTCTCTAACACAACCCTTAGCCCTTTACCTTAGACCTCCCCCTATGCTCTATTTTCCGGCTACCCGGATAAAGCACTAAATAAACTTCAGTTAGTGCTAAATACGGCTGCTAGAATCCTGACTAGAACCAAAAAATTTGATCATATTACTCCAGTGCTAGCCTCTCTACACTGGCTTCCTGTCAAAGCAAGGGCTGATTTCAAGGTTTTACTGCTAACCTACAAAGCATTACATGGGCTTGCTCCTACCTACCTCTCTGATTTGGTCCTGCCGTACATACCTATACGTACGCTACGGTCACAAGACGCAGGCCTCCTAATTGTCCCTAGAATTTCTAAGCAAACAGCTGGAGGCAGGGCTTTCTCCTATAGAGCTCCATTTTTATGGAACGGTCTGCCTACCCATGTCAGAGACGCAAACTCGGTCTCAACCTTTAAGTCTTTACTGAAGACTCATCTCTTCAGTGGGTCATATGATTGAGTGTAGTCTGGCCCAGGAGTGGGAAGGTGAACGGAAAGGCTCTGGAGCAACGAACCGCCCTTGCTGTCTCTGCCTGGCCGGTTCCCCTTTTTCCACTGGGATTCTCTGCCTCTAACCCTGTTACGGGGGCTGAGTCACTGGCTTGCTGGGGCTCTCTCGTGCCGTCCCTGGGGGGGTGCGTCACCTGGGTGGGTTGATTCACTGTTGTGGTCGGCCTGTCTGGGTTTCCCCCCCCTTTGGGTTGTACCGTGTCGGAGATCTTTGTGGGCTATACTCGGCCTTGTCTCAGGATGGTAAGTTGGTGGTTGTAGATTTCCCTCTAGTGGTGTGGGGGCTGTGCTTTGGCAAAGTGGGTGGGGTTATATCCTTCCTGTTTGGCCCTGTCCGGGGTGTCCTCGGATGGGGCCACAGTGTCTCCTGACCCCTCCTGTCTCAGCCTCCAGTATTTATGCTGCAGTAGTTTATGTGTTGGGGGGCTAGGGTCAGTTTGTTTATCTGGAGTACTTCTCCTGTCCTATTCGGTGTCCTGTGTAAATCTAAGTGTGCGTTCTCTAATTCTCTCCTTCTCTCCTTCTTTCTCTCTCTCGGAGGACCTGAGCCCTAGAACCATGCCCCAGGACTACCTGACATGATGACTCCTTGCTGTCCCCAGTCCACCTGGCCATGCTGCTGCTCCAGTTTCAACTGGCCTGGGCCCTAGGACCATGTCCCAGGACTACCTGACATGAGGACTCCTTGCTGTCCCCAGTCCACCTGGCCATGCTCCTGCTCCAGTTTCAACTGTTCTGCCTTGCTATTATTCAACCATGCTGGTCATTTATGAACATTTGAACATCTTGGCCACGTTCTGTTATAATCTCCACCCGGCACAGCCAGAAGAGGACTGGCCACCCCACATATGCTCTCTCTAATTCTCTCTTTCTTTCTCTCTCTCGGAGGACCTGAGCCCTAGGACGGTGCCCCAGGACTACCTGACATGATGGCTCCTTGCTGTCCCCAGTCCACCTGACTGTGCTGCTGCTCCAGTTTCAACTGTTCTGCCTTATTATTATTTGACCATGCTGGTCATTTATGAACATTTGAACATCTTGGTCATTTTCTGTTATAATCTCTACCCGGCACAGCCAGAAGAGGACTGGCCACCCCACATAGCCCGGTTCCTCTCTAGGTTTCTTCCTAGGTTTTGGCCTTTCTAGGGAGTTTTTCCTAGCCACCGTGCTTTTACACCTGCATTGTTTGCTGTTTGGGGTTTTAGGCTGGGTTTCTGTACAGCACTTTGAGATATCAGCTGATGTACGAAGGGCTATATAAATAAATTTGATTTGATTTGATTTACCCCTACCTCTCATCTCTCTAACACAACCCTTAGCCCTCCCCCTACCTCTCATGTCTCTAACACAACCCTTAGACCTCCCCCTACCTCTCATCTCTCTAACACAACCCTTAGCCCTCCCCCTACCTCTCATCTCTCTAACACAACCCTTAGACTTCCCCTACCTCTCATCTCTATAACACAACCCTTAGACCTCCCCCTACCTCTCATCTCTCTAACACAACCCTTAGACCTCCTCTACCTCTCATGTCTCTAACACAACCCTTAGCCCTCCCCCTACCTCTCATGTCTCTAACACAACCCTTAGACCTCCCCCTAATCTCTCTAACACAACCCTTAGCCATTTACCCCTACCTCTAATCTCTCTAACACAACCCTTAGCCCTCCCCCTACCTCTCATCTCTCTAACACAACCCTTAGCCCTCCCCTACCTCTCATCTCTCTAACACAACCCTTAGCCCTCCCCCTACCTCTCATCTCTCTAACACAACCCTTAGCCCTCCCCCTACCTCTCATCTCTCTAACACAACCCTTAGACCTCATCCTACCCCGCATCTCTCTAACACAACCCTTAGCCATTTACCCCTACCTCTAATCTCTCCAACACAACCCTTAGCCCTCCCCTACCTCTCATCTCTCTAACACAACCCTTAGGCCTCCCCCTACCCCTCATCTCTCTAACACAATGCTTAGACCTCCCCCTACCTCTCATCTCTCTAACACAACCCTTAGCCCTCCCCCTACCTCTCATCTCTCCAACACAACCCTTAGACCTCCCCCTACCTCTCATCTCTCTAACACAACCCTTAGCCATTTACCCCTACCTCTAATCTCTCTAACAAAACCCTTAGCCCTCCCCCTACCTCTCATCTCTCTAACACAACCCTTAGACCTCCCCCTACCTCTCATCTCTCTAACACAACCCTTAGCCCTTTACCCCTACCTCTCTAACACAACCCTTAGCCCCCCTACCTCTCATCTCTCTAACACAACCCTTAGCCCTCCCCCTACCCCTCATCTCTCTAACACAACCCTTAGCCCTCATCTCTCTAACACAACCCTTAGCCCTCCCCTACCTCTCATCTCTCTAACACAACCCTTAGCCCTCCCCTACCTCTCATCTCTCTAACACAACCCTTAGCCCTTTACCCCTACCTCTCATCTCTCTAACACAACCCTTAGCCCTTTACCCCTACCTCTCATCTCTCTAACACAACCCTTAGCCCTCCCCTACCTCTCATGTCTCTAACACAACCCTTAGACCCCCCCCTAATCTCTCTAACACAACCCTTAGCCATTTACCCCTACCTCTAATCTCTCTAACACAACCCTTAGCCCTCGCCCTACCTCTCATCTCTCTAACACAACCCTTAGCCCTCCCCCTACCTCTCATCTCTCTAACACAACCCTTAGCCCTCCCCCTACCTCTCATCTCTCTAACACAACCCTTATACCTCCCCTACCTCTCATCTCTCTAACACAACCCTTAGCCCTCCCCCTACCCCTCATCTCTCTAACACTGCCCTTAGACCTCCCCTTACCCCTCATCTCTCTAACACAACCCTTAGACCTCCCCCTACCTCTCATCTCTCTAACACAACCCTTAGCTCACCCCTACCTCTCATCTCTCTAACACAACCCTTAGCCCTCCCCCTACCTCTCATCTCTCTAACACAACCCTTAGACCTCCCCCTACCTCTCATCTCTCTAACACAACCCTTAGACCTCCCCCTACCCCTCATCTCTCTAACACAACCCTTATACCTCCCCTACCTCTCATCTCTCTAACACAACCCTTAGCCCTCCCCTACCTCTCATCTCTCTAACACAACCCTTAGCCCTTTACCCCTACCTCTCATCTCTCTAACACAACCCTTAGCCATTTACCCGTACCTCTCATGTCTATAACACAACCCTTAGCCCTCCCCTACCTCTCATCTCTCTAACACAACCCTTAGGCCTCCCCCTACCCCTCTTCTCTCTAACACAACCCTTAGACCTCCCCCTACCTCTCATCTCTCTAACACAACCCTTAGCCCTCCCCTACCTCTCATCTCTCCAACACAACCCTTAGACCTCCCCCTACCTCTCATCTCTCTAACACAACCCTTAGCCCTCCCCCTACCCCTCATCTCTCTAACACAACCCTTAGCCATTTACCCCTACCTCTAATCTCTCTAACAAAACCCTTAGCCCTCCCCCTACCTCTCTAACACAACCCTTAGACCTCCCCCTACCTCTCATCTCTCTAACACAACCCTTAGAACTCCCCTACCTCTCATCTCTCTCTAACACAACCCTTAGCCCTCCCCTACCTCTCATCTCTCTAACACAACCCTTAGCCCTTTACCCCTACCTCTCATCTCTCTAACACAACCCTTAGCCCTTTACCCCTACCTCTCATCTCTCTAACACAACCCTTAGCCCTCCCCCTACCTCTCATCTCTCTAACACAACCCTTAGCCCTCCCCTACCTCTCATCTCTCTAACACAACCCTTAGCCCTCCCCCTACCTCTCATCTCTCTAACACAACCCTTATACCTCCCCCTCCCTCTCATCTCTCTAACACAGCCCTTAGCCCTCCCCCTACCCCTCATCTCTCTAACACTGCCCTTAGACCTCCCCCTACCCCTCATCTCTCTAACACAACCCTTAGCCATTTACCCCTACCTCAAATCTCTCTAACACAACCCTTAGCCCTCCCCTCCCTCTCATCTCTCTAACACAACCCGTAGCCATTTACCCGTACCTCTCATGTCTATAACACAACCCTTAGACCTCCCCCTACCTCTCATCTCTCTAACACAACCCTTAGCCCTCCCCCTACCTCTCATGTCTCTAACACAACCCTTAACTCTTTACCCCTACCTCTCATCTCTCTAACACAACCCTTAGACCTCCCCCTAATCTCTCTAACACAACCCTTAGCCATTTACCCCTACCTCTAATCTCTCTAACACAACCCTTAGCCCTCCCCCTACCTCTCATCTCTCTAACACAACCCTTAGCCCTCCCCCTACCTCTCATCTCTCTAACACAACCCTTAGCCCTCCCCCTACCTCTCATCTCTCTAACACAACCCTTAGCCATTTACCCCTACCTCTCATCTCTCTAACACAACCCTTAGGCCTCTCCCTATCCCTCATCTCTCTAACACAACCCTGAGGCCCCCCCTACCCCTCATCTCTCCAACACAACCCTTAGACCTCCCCTACCTCTCATCTCTCTAACACAACCCTTAGCCCTCCCCCTACCCCTCATCTCTCTAACACAACCCGTAGCCATTTACCCCTACCTCTCATCTCTCTAACACAACCCTTAGCCCTCCCCCTACCTCTCATCTCTCTAACACAACCCTTAGCCCTCATCTCTCTAACACAACCCTTAGCCCTCCCCTACCTCTCATCTCTCTAACACAACCCTTAGACCTCCCCCTACCCCTCATCTCTCTAACACAACCCTTAGCCATTTACCCCTACCTCTCATGTCTCTAACACAACCCTTAGCCCTCCCCCTACCTCTCATCTCTCTAACACAACCCTTAGCCCTCCCCCCTACCCCTCATCTCTCTAACACAACCCTTAGCCATTTACCCCTATCTCTCATCTCTCTAACACAACCCTTAGACCTCCCCCTACCTCTCATCTCTCTAACACAACCCTTATACCTCCCCTACCTCTCATCTCTCTAACACAACCCTTAGCCCTCCCCTACCTCTCATCTCTCTAACACAACCCTTAGCCCTTTACCCCTACCTCTCATCTCTCTAACACAACCCTTATCCCTCCCCTACCTCTCATCTCTCTAACACAACCCTTATACCTCCCCCTACCTCTCATCTCTCTAACACAACCCTTAGACCTCCCCCTACCTCTCATCTCTCTAACACAACCCTTATACCTCCCCTACCTCTCATCTCTCTAACACAACCCTTAGCCCTCCCCTACCTCTCATCTCTCTAACACAACCCTTAGCCCTTTACCCCTACCTCTCATCTCTCTAACACAACCCTTAGCCATTTACCCGTACCTCTCATGTCTATAACACAACCCTTAGCCCTCCCCCTACCTCTCATCTCTCTAACACAACCCTTAGGCCTCCCCCTACCCCTCAACTCTCTAACACAACCCTTAGACCTCCCCCTACCTCTCATCTCTCTAACACAACCCTTAGCCCTCCCCTACCTCTCATCTCTCCAACACAACCCTTAGACCTCCCCTACCTCTCATCTCTCTAACACAACCCTTAGCCCTCCCCCTACCCCTCATCTCTCTAACACAACCCTTAGCCATTTACCCCTACCTCTAATCTCTCTAACAAAACCCTTAGCCCTCCCCCTACCTCTCTAACACAACCCTTAGACCTCCCCCTACCTCTCATCTCTCTAACACAACCCTTAGAACTCCCCTACCTCTCATCTCTCTAACACAACCCTTAGCCCTCCCCTACCTCTCATCTCTCTAACACAACCCTTAGCCATTTACCCCTACCTCTAATCTCTCTAACAAAATCCTTAGCCCTCCCCCTACCTCTCTAACACAACCCTTAGACCTCCCCCTACCTCTCATCTCTCTAACACAACCCTTAGAACTCCCCTACCTCTCATCTCTCTAACACAACCCTTAGCCCTCCCCTACCTCTCATCTCTCTAACACAACCCTTAGCCCTTTACCCCTACCTCTCATCTCTCTAACACAACCCTTAGCCCTTTACCCCTACCTCTCATCTCTCTAACACAACCCTTAGCCCTCCCCCTACCTCTCATCTCTCTAACACAACCCTTAGCCCTCCCCTACCTCTCATCTCTCTAACACAACCCTTAGCCCTCCCCCTACCTCTCATCTCTCTAACACAACCCTTATACCTCCCCCTCCCTCTCATCTCTCTAACACAGCCCTTAGCCCTCCCCCTACCCCTAATCTCTCTAACACTGCCCTTAGACCTCCCCCTACCCCTCATCTCTCTAACACAACCCTTAGCCATTTACCCCTACCTCAAATCTCTCTAACACAACCCTTAGCCCTCCCCCTCCCTCTCATCTCTCTAACACAACCCGTAGCCATTTACCCGTACCTCTCATGTCTATAACACAACCCTTAGACCTCCCCCTACCTCTCATCTCTCTAACACAACCCTTAGCCCTCCCCCTACCTCTCATGTCTCTAACACAACCCTTAGCTCTTTACCCCTACCTCTCATCTCTCTAACACAACCCTTAGACCTCCCCTAATCTCTCTAACACAACCCTTAGCCATTTACCCCTACCTCTAATCTCTCTAACACAACCCTTAGCCCTCCCCTACCTCTCATCTCTCTAACACAACCCTTAGCCCTCCCCTACCTCTCATCTCTCTAACACAACCCTTAGCCCTCCCCCTACCTCTCATCTCTCTAACACAACCCTTAGCCATTTACCCCTACCTCTCATCTCTCTAACACAACCCTTAGGCCTCTCCCTATCCCTCATCTCTCTAACACAACCCTGAGGCCCCCCCCCTACCCCTCATCTCTCCAACACAACCCTTAGACCTCCCCCTACCTCTCATCTCTCTAACACAACCCTTAGCCCTCATCTCTCTAACACAACCCTTAGCCCTCCCCCTACCTCTCATCTCTCTAACACAACCCTTAGACCTCCCCCTACCCCTCATCTCTCTAACACAACCCTTAGCCATTTACCCCTACCTCTCATGTCTCTAACACAACCCTTAGCCCTCCCCCTACCTCTCATCTCTCTAACACAACCCTTAGACCTCCCCCTACCTCTCATCTCTCTAACACAACCCTTAAGCCTCCCCCTATCCCTCATCTCTCTAACACAACCCTTAGCCATTTACCCCTACCTCTAATCTCTCCAACACAACCCTTAGCCCTCCCCCTACCTCTCTAACACAACCCTTAGCCATTTACCCCTACCTCTTATGTCTCTAACACAACCCTTAGCCCTCCCCCTACCTCTCATCTCTCTAACACAACCCTTAGCCCTCCCCCTACCCCTCATCTCTCTAACACAACCCTTAGCCATTTACCCCTATCTCTCATCTCTCTAACACAACCCTTAGACCTCCCCCTACCTCTCATCTCTCTAACACAACCCTTAGCCCTCCCCTACCTCTCATCTCTCCAACACAACCCTTAGACCTCCCCCTACCTCTCATCTCTCTAACACAACCCTTAGCCCTCCCCCTACCCCTCATCTCTCTAACACAACCCTTAGCCATTTACCCCTACCTCTAATCTCTCTAACAAAACCCTTAGCCCCCCCCTACCTCTCTAACACAACCCTTAGACCTCCCCCTACCTCTCATCTCTCTAACACAACCCTTAGAACTCCCCTACCTCTCATCTCTCTAACACAACCCTTAGCCCTCCCCTACCTCTCATCTCTCTAACACAACCCTTAGCCCTTTACCCCTACCTCTCATCTCTCTAACACAACCCTTAGCCCTTTACCCCTACCTCTCATCTCTCTAACACAACCCTTAGCCCTCCCCCTACCTCTCATCTCTCTAACACAACCCTTAGCCCTCCCCTACCTCTCATCTCTCTAACACAACCCTTAGCCCTCCCCTACCTCTCATCTCTCTAACACAACCCTTATACCTCCCCCTCCCTCTCATCTCTCTAACACAGCCCTTAGCCCTCCCCTACCCCTCATCTCTCTAACACTGCCCTTAGACCTCCCCCTACCCCTCATCTCTCTAACACAACCCTTAGCCATTTACCCCTACCTCAAATCTCTCTAACACAACCCTTAGCCCTCCCCCTCCCTCTCATCTCTCTAACACAACCCGTAGCCATTTACCCGTACCTCTCATGTCTATAACACAACCCTTAGACCTCCCCCTACCTCTCATCTCTCTAACACAACCCTTAGCCCTCCCCCTACCTCTCATGTCTCTAACACAACCCTTAGCTCTTTACCCCTACCTCTCATCTCTCTAACACAACCCTTAGACCTCCCCCTAATCTCTCTAACACAACCCTTAGCCATTTACCCCTACCTCTAATCTCTCTAACACAACCCTTAGCCCTCCCCCTACCTCTCATCTCTCTAACACAACCCTTAGCCCTCCCCCTACCTCTCATCTCTCTAACACAACCCTTAGCCCTCCCCCTACCTCTCATCTCTCTAACACAACCCTTAGCCATTTACCCCTACCTCTCATCTCTCTAACACAACCCTTAGGCCTCTCCCTATCCCTCATCTCTCTAACACAACCCTGAGGCCCCCCCCCTACCCCTCATCTCTCCAACACAACCCTTAGACCTCCCCTACCTCTCATCTCTCTAACACAACCCTTAGCCCTCATCTCTCTAACACAACCCTTAGCCCTCCCCCTACCTCTCATCTCTCTAACACAACCCTTAGACCTCCCCCTACCCCTCATCTCTCTAACACAACCCTTAGCCATTTACCCCTACCTCTCATGTCTCTAACACAACCCTTAGCCCTCCCCCTACCTCTCATCTCTCTAACACAACCCTTAGACCTCCCCCTACCTCTCATCTCTCTAACACAACCCTTAAGCCTCCCCCTATCCCTCATCTCTCTAACACAACCCTTAGCCATTTACCCCTACCTCTAATCTCTCCAACACAACCCTTAGCCCTCCCCCTACCTCTCTAACACAACCCTTAGCCATTTACCCCTACCTCTTATGTCTCTAACACAACCCTTAGCCCTCCCCTACCTCTCATCTCTCTAACACAACCCTTAGCCCTCCCCCTACCCCTCATCTCTCTAACACAACCCTTAGCCATTTACCCCTATCTCTCATCTCTCTAACACAACCCTTAGACCTCCCCCTACCTCTCATCTCTCTAACACAACCCTTATACCTCCCCTACCTCTCATCTCTCTAACACAACCCTTAGCCCTCCCCTACCTCTCATCTCTCTAACACAACCCTTAGCCCTTTACCCCTACCTCTCATCTCTCTAACACAACCCTTAGCCATTTACCCGTACCTCTCATGTCTATAACACAACCCTTAGCCCTCCCCCTACCTCTCATCTCTCTAACACAACCCTTAGGCCTCCCCCTACCCCTCAACTCTCTAACACAACCCTTAGACCTCCCCCTACCTCTCATCTCTCTAACACAACCCTTAGCCCTCCCCTACCTCTCATCTCTCCAACACAACCCTTAGACCTCCCCCTACCTCTCATCTCTCTAACACAACCCTTAGCCCTCCCCCTACCCCTCATCTCTCTAACACAACCCTTAGCCATTTACCCCTACCTCTAATCTCTCTAACAAAACCCTTAGCCCTCCCCCTACCTCTCTAACACAACCCTTAGACCTCCCCCTACCTCTCATCTCTCTAACACAACCCTTAGAACTCCCCTACCTCTCATCTCTCTAACACAACCCTTAGCCCTCCCCTAACTCTCATCTCTCTAACACAACCCTTAGCCCTTTACCCCTACCTCTCATCTCTCTAACACAACCCTTAGCCCTTTACCCCTACCTCTCATCTCTCTAACACAACCCTTAGCCCTCCCCCTACCTCTCATCTCTCTAACACAACCCTTAGCCCTCCCCTACCTCTCATCTCTCTAACACAACCCTTAGCCCTCCCCCTACCTCTCATCTCTCTAACACAACCCTTATACCTCCCCCTCCCTCTCATCTCTCTAACACAGCCCTTAGCCCTCCCCCTACCCCTCATCTCTCTAACACTGCCCTTAGACCTCCCCCTACCCTCATCTCTCTAACACAACCCTTAGCCATTTACCCCTACCTCAAATCTCTCTAACACAACCCTTAGCCCTCCCCCTCCCTCTCATCTCTCTAACACAACCCGTAGCCATTTACCCGTACCTCTCATGTCTATAACACAACCCTTAGACCTCCCCCTACCTCTCATCTCTCTAACACAACCCTTAGCCCTCCCCCTACCTCTCATGTCTCTAACACAACCCTTAGCTCTTTACCCCTACCTCTCATATCTCTAACACAACCCTTAGACCTCCCCCTAATCTCTCTAACACAACCCTTAGCCATTTACCCCTACCTCTAATCTCTCTAACACAACCCTTAGCCCTCCCCCTACCTCTCATCTCTCTAACACAACCCTTAGCCCTCCCCCTACCCCTCATCTCTCTAACACAACCCTTAGCCATTTACCCCTATCTCTCATCTCTCTAACACAACCCTTAGACCTCCCCCTACCTCTCATCTCTCTAACACAACCCTTATACCTCCCCTACCTCTCATCTCTCTAACACAACCCTTAGCCCTCCCCTACCTCTCATCTCTCTAACACAACCCTTAGCCCTTTACCCCTACCTCTCATCTCTCTAACACAACCCTTAGCCATTTACCCGTACCTCTCATGTCTATAACACAACCCTTAGCCCTCCCCTACCTCTCATCTCTCTAACACAACCCTTAGGCCTCCCCCTACCCCTCAACTCTCTAACACAACCCTTAGACCTCCCCTACCTCTCATCTCTCTAACACAACCCTTAGCCCTCCCCTACCTCTCATCTCTCCAACACAACCCTTAGACCTCCCCCTACCTCTCATCTCTCTAACACAACCCTTAGCCCTCCCCCTACCCCTCATCTCTCTAACACAACCCTTAGCCATTTACCCCTACCTCTAATCTCTCTAACAAAACCCTTAGCCCTCCCCCT
Organism: Oncorhynchus gorbuscha; assembly: GCF_021184085.1. NCBI lineage: Eukaryota > Metazoa > Chordata > Actinopteri > Salmoniformes > Salmonidae > Oncorhynchus > Oncorhynchus gorbuscha. The sequence goes on along the minus strand of NW_025745221.1, from coordinate 106,791 downwards.
ACCTCTCTAACACAACCCTTAGACCTCCCCCTACCTCTCATCTCTCTAACACAACCCTTAGAACTCCCCTACCTCTCATCTCTCTAACACAACCCTTAGCCCTCCCCTACCTCTCATCTCTCTAACACAACCCTTAGCCCTTTACCCCTACCTCTCATCTCTCTAACACAACCCTTAGCCCTTTACCCCTACCTCTCATCTCTCTAACACAACCCTTAGCCCTCCCCCTACCTCTCATCTCTCTAACACAACCCTTAGCCCTCCCCCTACCTCTCATCTCTCTAACACAACCCTTATACCTCCCCTCCCTCTCATCTCTCTAACACAGCCCTTAGCCCTCCCCCTACCCCTCATCTCTCTAACACTGCCCTTAGACCTCCCCCTACCCCTCATCTCTCTAACACAACCCTTAGCCATTTACCCCTACCTCAAATCTCTCTAACACAACCCTTAGCCCTCCCCCTCCCTCTCATCTCTCTAACACAACCCGTAGCCATTTACCCGTACCTCTCATGTCTATAACACAACCCTTAGACCTCCCCCTACCTCTCATCTCTCTAACACAACCCTTAGCCCTCCCCTACCTCTCATGTCTCTAACACAACCCTTAGCTCTTTACCCCTACCTCTCATCTCTCTAACACAACCCTTAGACCTCCCCTAATCTCTCTAACACAACCCTTAGCCATTTACCCCTACCTATAATCTCTCTAACACAACCCTTAGCCCTCCCCCTACCTCTCATCTCTCTAACACAACCCTTAGCCCTCCCCCTACCTCTCATCTCTCTAACACAACCCTTAGCCCTCCCCCTACCTCTCATCTCTCTAACACAACCCTTAGCCATTTACCCCTACCTCTCATCTCTCTAACACAACCCTTAGGCCTCTCCCTATCCCTCATCTCTCTAACACAACCCTGAGGCCCCCCCCTACCCCTCATCTCTCCAACACAACCCTTAGACCTCCCCCTACCTCTCATCTCTCTAACACAACCCTTAGCCCTCATCTCTCTAACACAACCCTTAGCCCTCCCCCTACCTCTCATCTCTCTAACACAACCCTTAGACCTCCCCCTACCTCTCATCTCTCTAACACAACCCTTAGACCTCCCCCTACCCCTCATCTCTCTAACACAACCCTTATACCTCAGCTACCTCTCATCTCTCTAACACAACCCTTAGCCCTCCCCTACCTCTCATCTCTCTAACACAACCCTTAGCCCTTTACCCCTACCTCTCATCTCTCTAACACAACCCTTAGCCATTTACCCGTACCTCTCATGTCTATAACACAACCCTTAGCCCTCCCCCTACCTCTCATCTCTCTAACACAACCCTTAGGCCTCCCCCTACCCCTCTTCTCTCTAACACAACCCTTAGACCTCCCCCTACCTCTCATCTCTCTAACACAACCCTTAGCCCTCCCCTACCTCTCATCTCTCCAACACAACCCTTAGACCTCCCCCTACCTCTCATCTCTCTAACACAACCCTTAGCCCTCCCCCTACCCCTCATCTCTCTAACACAACCCTTAGCCATTTACCCCTACCTCTAATCTCTCTAACAAAACCCTTAGCCCTCCCCCTACCTCTCTAACACAACCCTTAGACCTCCCCCTACCTCTCATCTCTCTAACACAACCCTTAGAACTCCCCTACCTCTCATCTCTCTAACACAACCCTTAGCCCTCCCCTACCTCTCATCTCTCTAACACAACCCTTAGCCCTTTACCCCTACCTCTCATCTCTCTAACACAACCCTTAGCCCTTTACCCCTACCTCTCATCTCTCTAACACAACCCTTAGCCCTCCCCTACCTCTCATCTCTCTAACACAACCCTTAGCCCTCCCCTACCTCTCATCTCTCTAACACAACCCTTATACCTCCCCTCCCTCTCATCTCTCTAACACAGCCCTTAGCCCTCCCCCTACCCCTCATCTCTCTAACACTGCCCTTAGACCTCCCCCTACCCCTCATCTCTCTAACACAACCCTTAGCCATTTACCCCTACCTCAAATCTCTCTAACACAACCCTTAGCCCTCCCCTCCCTCTCATCTCTCTAACACAACCCGTAGCCATTTACCCGTACCTCTCATGTCTATAACACAACCCTTAGACCTCCCCTACCTCTCATCTCTCTAACACAACCCTTAGCCCTCCCCCTACCTCTCATGTCTCTAACACAACCCTTAGCTCTTTACCCCTACCTCTCATCTCTCTAACACAACCCTTAGACCTCCCCCTAATCTCTCTAACACAACCCTTAGCCATTTACCCCTACCTCTAATCTCTCTAACACAACCCTTAGCCCTCCCCCTACCTCTCATCTCTCTAACACAACCCTTAGCCCTCCCCCTACCTCTCATCTCTCTAACACAACCCTTAGCCCTCCCCCTACCTCTCATCTCTCTAACACAACCCTTAGCCATTTACCCCTACCTCTCATCTCTCTAACACAACCCTTAGGCCTCTCCCTATCCCTCATCTCTCTAACACAACCCTGAGGCCCCCCCCCTACCCCTCATCTCTCCAACACAACCCTTAGACCTCCCCTACCTCTCATCTCTCTAACACAACCCTTAGCCCTCCCCCTACCCTCATCTCTCTAACACAACCCGTAGCCATTTACCCCTACCTCTCATCTCTCTAACACAACCCTTAGCCCTCCCCCTACCTCTCATCTCTCTAACACAACCCTTAGCCCTCATCTCTCTAACACAACCCTTAGCCCTCCCCCTACCTCTCATCTCTCTAACACAACCCTTAGACCTCCCCCTACCCCTCATCTCTCTAACACAACCCTTAGCCATTTACCCCTACCTCTCATGTCTCTAACACAACCCTTAGCCCTCCCCCTACCTCTCATCTCTCTAACACAACCCTTAGCCCTCCCCTACCCCTCATCTCTCTAACACAACCCTTAGCCATTTACCCCTATCTCTCATCTCTCTAACACAACCCTTAGACCTCCCCCTACCTCTCATCTCTCTAACACAACCCTTATACCTCCCCTACCTCTCATCTCTCTAACACAAACCTTAGCCCTCCCCTACCTCTCATCTCTCTAACACAACCCTTAGCCCTTTACCCCTACCTCTCATCTCTCTAACACAACCCTTAGCCCTCCCCCTACCTCTCATCTCTCTAACACAACCCTTATACCTCCCCTACCTCTCATCTCTCTAACACAACCCTTAGACCTCCCCCTACCTCTCATCTCTCTAACACAACCCTTATACCTCCCCTACCTCTCATCTCTCTAACACAACCCTTAGCCCTCCCCTACCTCTCATCTCTCTAACACAACCCTTAGCCCTTTACCCCTACCTCTCCTCTCTCTAACACAACCCTTAGCCATTTACCCGTACCTCTCATGTCTATAACACAACCCTTAGCCCTCCCCCTACCTCTCATCTCTCTAACACAACCCTTAGGCCTCCCCCTACCCCTCAACTCTCTAACACAACCCTTAGACCTCCCCCTACCTCTCATCTCTCTAACACAACCCTTAGCCCTCCCCTACCTCTCATCTCTCCAACACAACCCTTAGACCTCCCCTACCTCTCATCTCTCTAACACAACCCTTAGCCCTCCCCCTACCCCTCATCTCTCTAACACAACCCTTAGCCATTTACCCCTACCTCTAATCTCTCTAACAAAACCCTTAGCCCTCCCCCTACCTCTCTAACACAACCCTTAGACCTCCCCCTACCTCTCATCTCTCTAACACAACCCTTAGAACTCCCCTACCTCTCATCTCTCTAACACAACCCTTAGCCCTCCCCTACCTCTCATCTCTCTAACACAACCCTTAGCCATTTACCCCTACCTCTAATCTCTCTAACAAAATCCTTAGCCCTCCCCCTACCTCTCTAACACAACCCTTAGACCTCCCCCTACCTCTCATCTCTCTAACACAACCCTTAGAACTCCCCTACCTCTCATCTCTCTAACACAACCCTTAGCCCTCCCCTACCTCTCATCTCTCTAACACAACCCTTAGCCCTTTACCCCTACCTCTCATCTCTCTAACACAACCCTTAGCCCTTTACCCCTACCTCTCATCTCTCTAACACAACCCTTAGCCCTCCCCCTACCTCTCATCTCTCTAACACAACCCTTAGCCCTCCCCTACCTCTCATCTCTCTAACACAACCCTTAGCCCTCCCCTACCTCTCATCTCTCTAACACAACCCTTATACCTCCCCCTCCCTCTCATCTCTCTAACACAGCCCTTAGCCCTCCCCCTACCCCTAATCTCTCTAACACTGCCCTTAGACCTCCCCCTACCCCTCATCTCTCTAACACAACCCTTAGCCATTTACCCCTACCTCAAATCTCTCTAACACAACCCTTAGCCCTCCCCCTCCCTCTCATCTCTCTAACACAACCCGTAGCCATTTACCCGTACCTCTCATGTCTATAACACAACCCTTAGACCTCCCCCTACCTCTCATCTCTCTAACACAACCCTTAGCCCTCCCCTACCTCTCATGTCTCTAACACAACCCTTAGCTCTTTACCCCTACCTCTCATCTCTCTAACACAACCCTTAGACCTCCCCTAATCTCTCTAACACAACCCTTAGCCATTTACCCCTACCTCTAATCTCTCTAACACAACCCTTAGCCCTCCCCCTACCTCTCATCTCTCTAACACAACCCTTAGCCCTCCCCTACCTCTCATCTCTCTAACACAACCCTTAGCCCTCCCCCTACCTCTCATCTCTCTAACACAACCCTTAGCCATTTACCCCTACCTCTCATCTCTCTAACACAACCCTTAGGCCTCTCCCTATCCCTCATCTCTCTAACACAACCCTGAGGCCCCCCCCTACCCCTCATCTCTCCAACACAACCCTTAGACCTCCCCCTACCTCTCATCTCTCTAACACAACCCTTAGCCCTCATCTCTCTAACACAACCCTTAGCCCTCCCCCTACCTCTCATCTCTCTAACACAACCCTTAGACCTCCCCTACCCCTCATCTCTCTAACACAACCCTTAGCCATTTACCCCTACCTCTCATGTCTCTAACACAACCCTTAGCCCTCCCCTACCTCTCATCTCTCTAACACAACCCTTAGACCTCCCCCTACCTCTCATCTCTCTAACACAACCCTTAAGCCTCCCCCTATCCCTCATCTCTCTAACACAACCCTTAGCCATTTACCCCTACCTCTAATCTCTCCAACACAACCCTTAGCCCTCCCCCTACCTCTCTAACACAACCCTTAGCCATTTACCCCTACCTCTTATGTCTCTAACACAACCCTTAGCCCTCCCCCTACCTCTCATCTCTCTAACACAACCCTTAGCCCTCCCCCTACCCCTCATCTCTCTAACACAACCCTTAGCCATTTACCCCTATCTCTCATCTCTCTAACACAACCCTTAGACCTCCCCCTACCTCTCATCTCTCTAACACAACCCTTATACCTCCCCTACCTCTCATCTCTCTAACACAACCCTTAGCCCTCCCCTACCTCTCATCTCTCTAACACAACCCTTAGCCCTTTACCCCTACCTCTCATCTCTCTAACACAACCCTTAGCCATTTACCCGTACCTCTCATGTCTATAACACAACCCTTAGCCCTCCCCTACCTCTCATCTCTCTAACACAACCCTTAGGCCTCCCCCTACCCCTCAACTCTCTAACACAACCCTTAGACCTCCCCCTACCTCTCATCTCTCTAACACAACCCTTAGCCCTCCCCTACCTCTCATCTCTCCAACACAACCCTTAGACCTCCCCCTACCTCTCATCTCTCTAACACAACCCTTAGCCCTCCCCCTACCCCTCATCTCTCTAACACAACCCTTAGCCATTTACCCCTACCTCTAATCTCTCTAACAAAACCCTTAGCCCTCCCCTACCTCTCTAACACAACCCTTAGACCTCCCCCTACCTCTCATCTCTCTAACACAACCCTTAGAACTCCCCTACCTCTCATCTCTCTAACACAACCCTTAGCCCTCCCCTACCTCTCATCTCTCTAACACAACCCTTAGCCCTTTACCCCTACCTCTCATCTCTCTAACACAACCCTTAGCCCTTTACCCCTACCTCTCATCTCTCTAACACAACCCTTAGCCCTCCCCCTCCCTCTCATCTCTCTAACACAGCCCTTAGCCCTCCCCCTACCCCTCATCTCTCTAACACTGCCCTTAGACCTCCCCCTACCCCTCATCTCTCTAACACAACCCTTAGCCATTTACCCCTACCTCAAATCTCTCTAACACAACCCTTAGCCCTCCCCCTCCCTCTCATCTCTCTAACACAACCCGTAGCCATTTACCCGTACCTCTCATGTCTATAACACAACCCTTAGACCTCCCCCTACCTCTCATCTCTCTAACACAACCCTTAGCCCTCCCCTACCTCTCATGTCTCTAACACAACCCTTAGCTCTTTACCCCTACCTCTCATATCTCTAACACAACCCTTAGACCTCCCCTAATCTCTCTAACACAACCCTTAGCCATTTACCCCTACCTCTAATCTCTCTAACACAACCCTTAGCCCTCCCCTACCTCTCATCTCTCTAACACAACCCTTAGCCCTCCCCCTACCCCTCATCTCTCTAACACAACCCTTAGCCATTTACCCCTATCTCTCATCTCTCTAACACAACCCTTAGACCTCCCCCTACCTCTCATCTCTCTAACACAACCCTTATACCTCCCCTACCTCTCATCTCTCTAACACAACCCTTAGCCCTCCCCTACCTCTCATCTCTCTAACACAACCCTTAGCCCTTTACCCCTACCTCTCATCTCTCTAACACAACCCTTAGCCATTTACCCGTACCTCTCATGTCTATAACACAACCCTTAGCCCTCCCCCTACCTCTCATCTCTCTAACACAACCCTTAGGCCTCCCCCTACCCCTCAACTCTCTAACACAACCCTTAGACCTCCCCCTACCTCTCATCTCTCTAACACAACCCTTAGCCCTCCCCTACCTCTCATCTCTCCAACACAACCCTTAGACCTCCCCCTACCTCTCATCTCTCTAACACAACCCTTAGCCCTCCCCCTACCCCTCATCTCTCTAACACAACCCTTAGCCATTTACCCCTACCTCTAATCTCTCTAACAAAACCCTTAGCCCTCCCCCTACCTCTCTAACACAACCCTTAGACCTCCCCCTACCTCTCATCTCTCTAACACAACCCTTAGAACTCCCCTACCTCTCATCTCTCTAACACAACCCTTAGCCCTCCCCTACCTCTCATCTCTCTAACACAACCCTTAGCCCTTTACCCCTACCTCTCATCTCTCTAACACAACCCTTAGCCCTTTACCCCTACCTCTCATCTCTCTAACACAACCCTTAGCCCTCCCCCTACCTCTCATCTCTCTAACACAACCCTTAGCCCTCCCCCTACCTCTCATCTCTCTAACACAACCCTTATACCTCCCCCTCCCTCTCATCTCTCTAACACAGCCCTTAGCCCTCCCCCTACCCCTCATCTCTCTAACACTGCCCTTAGACCTCCCCCTAATCTCTCTAACACAACCCTTAGCCATTTACCCCTACCTCAAATCTCTCTAACACAACCCTTAGCCCTCCCTCCCTCTCATCTCTCTAACACAACCCGTAGCCATTTACCCGTACCTCTCATGTCTATAACACAACCCTTAGACCTCCCCCTACCTCTCATCTCTCTAACACAACCCTTAGCCCTCCCCCTACCTCTCATGTCTCTAACACAACCCTTAGCTCTTTACCCCTACCTCTCATCTCTCTAACACAACCCTTAGACCTCCCCCTAATCTCTCTAACACAACCCTTAGCCATTTACCCCTACCTATAATCTCTCTAACACAACCCTTAGCCCTCCCCTACCTCTCATCTCTCTAACACAACCCTTAGCCCTCCCCCTACCTCTCATCTCTCTAACACAACCCTTAGCCCTCCCCTACCTCTCATCTCTCTAACACAACCCTTAGCCATTTACCCCTACCTCTCATCTCTCTAACACAACCCTTAGGCCTCTCCCTATCCCTCATCTCTCTAACACAACCCTGAGGCCCCCCCTACCCCTCATCTCTCCAACACAACCCTTAGACCTCCCCCTACCTCTCATCTCTCTAACACAACCCTTAGCCCTCATCTCTCTAACACAACCCTTAGCCCTCCCCCTACCTCTCATCTCTCTAACACAACCCTTAGACCTCCCCCTACCCTCATCTCTCTAACACAACCCTTAGCCATTTACCCCTACCTCTCATGTCTCTAACACAACCCTTAGCCCTCCCCCTACCTCTCATCTCTCTAACACAACCCTTAGACCTCCCCCTACCTCTCATCTCTCTAACACAACCCTTAGGCCTCCCCTATCCCTCATCTCTCTAACACAACCCTTAGCCATTTACCCCTACCTCTAATCTCTCCAACACAACCCTTAGCCCTCCCCTACCTCTCATCTCTCTAACACAACCCTTAGCCATTTACCCCTACCTCTCATGTCTCTAACACAACCCTTAGCCCTCCCCTACCTCTCATCTCTCTAACACAACCCTTAGACCTCCCCCTACCTCTCATCTCTCTAACACAACCCTTAGGCCTCCCCCTACCTCTCATCTCTCTAACACAACCCTTAGCCCTCCCCCTACCTCTCCAACACAACCCTTAGACCTCCCCCTACCTCTCATCTCTCTAACACAACCCGTCGCCATTTATCCCTACCTCTCATCTCTCTAACACAAGCCTTTGCCCTCCCCCTACCCCTCATCTCTCTAACACAACCCTTAACCATTTACCCCTACCTATAATCTCTCTAACAAAACCCTTAGCCCTCACCCTACCTCTCATCTCTCTAACACAACCCTTAGACCTCCCCCTACTTCTCATCTCTCTAACACAACCCTTAGACCTCCCCTACCTCTCATCTCTCTAACACAACCCTTAGCCCTCCCCTACCCCTCATCTCTCTAACACTGCCCTTAGACCTCCTCCTACCCCTCATCTCTCTAACACAACCCTTAGCCATTTACCCCTACCTCAAATCTCTCTAACACAACCCTTAGCCCTCCCCCTCCCTCTCATCTCTCTAACACAACCCTTAGCCATTTACCCGTACCTCTAATCTCTCCAACACAACCCTTAGACCTCCCCCTACCTCTCATATCTCTTACACAACCCTTAGCCCTCATCTCTCTAACACAACCCTTAGCCCTCCCCTACCTCTCATCTCTCTAACACAACCCTTAGCCCTCCCCCTACCTCTCATCTCTCTAACACAACCCTTATACCTCCCCCTCCCTCTCATCTCTCTAACACAGCCCTTAGCCCTCCCCCTACCCCTCATCTCTCTAACACTGCCCTTAGACCTCCCCCTACCCCTCATCTCTCTAACACAACCCTTAGCCATTTACCCCTACCTCAAATCTCTCTAACACAACCCTTAGCCCTCCCCTCCCTCTCATCTCTCTAACACAACCCGTAGCCATTTACCCGTACCTCTCATGTCTATAACACAACCCTTAGACCTCCCCCTACCTCTCATCTCTCTAACACAACCCTTAGCCCTCCCCTACCTATAATCTCTCTAACACAACCCTTAGCCCTCCCCTACCTCTCATCTCTCTAACACAACCCTTAGCCCTCCCCCTACCTCTCATCTCTCTAACACAACCCTTAGCCCTCCCCCTACCTCTCATCTCTCTAACACAACCCTTAGCCATTTACCCCTACCTCTCATCTCTCTAACACAACCCTTAGGCCTCTCCCTATCCCTCATCTCTCTAACACAACCCTGAGCCCCCCCTACCCCTCATCTCTCCAACACAACCCTTAGACCTCCCCCTACCTCTCATCTCTCTAACACAACCCTTAGCCCTCATCTCTCTAACACAACCCTTAGCCCTCCCCCTACCTCTCATCTCTCTAACACAACCCTTAGACCTCCCCCTAATCTCTCTAACACAACCCTTAGCCATTTACCCCTACCTCTCATGTCTCTAACACAACCCTTAGCCCTCCCCCTACCTCTCATCTCTCTAACACAACCCTTAGACCTCCCCCTACCTCTCATCTCTCTAACACAACCCTTAGGCCTCCCCCTATCCCTCATCTCTCTAACACAACCCTTAGCCATTTACCCCTACCTCTAATCTCTCCAACACAACCCTTAGCCCTCCCCCTACCTCTCATCTCTCTAACACAACCCTTAGCCATTTACCCCTACCTCTCATGTCTCTAACACAACCCTTAGCCCTCCCCTACCTCTCATCTCTCTAACACAACCCTTAGACCTCCCCCTACCTCTCATCTCTCTAACACAACCCTTAGGCCTCCCCCTACCTCTCATCTCTCTAACACAACCCTTAGCCCTCCCCCTACCTCTCCAACACAACCCTTAGACCTCCCCCTACCTCTCATGTCTCTAACACAACCCTTAGCCCTCCCCCTACCTCTCATCTCTCTAACACAACCCTTAGACCTCCCCCTACCTCTCATCTCTCTAACACAAGCCTTTGCCCTCCCCCTACCCCTCATCTCTCTAACACAACCCTTAACCATTTACCCCTACCTATAATCTCTCTAACAAAACCCTTAGCCCTCACCCTACCTCTCATCTCTCTAACACAACCCTTAGACCTCCCCCTACTTCTCATCTCTCTAACACAACCCTTAGACCTCCCCTACCTCTCATCTCTCTAACACAACCCTTAGCCCTCCCCCTACCCCTCATCTCTCTAACACTGCCCTTAGACCTCCTCCTACCCTCATCTCTCTAACACAACCCTTAGCCATTTACCCCTACCTCAAATCTCTCTAACACAACCCTTAGCCCTCCCCCTCCCTCTCATCTCTCTAACACAACCCTTAGCCATTTACCCGTACCTCTAATCTCTCCAACACAACCCTTAGACCTCCCCCTACCTCTCATATCTCTTACACAACCCTTAGCCCTCATCTCTCTAACACAACCCTTAGCCCTCCCCTACCTCTCATCTCTCTAACACAACCCTTAGCCCTTTACCCCTACCTCTCATCTCTCTAACACAACCCTTAGCCCTCCCCTACCTCTCATGTCTCTAACACAACCCTTAGACCTCCCCCTACCTCTCATCTCTCTAACACAACCCTTAGCCCTCCCCCTACCTCTCATCTCTCTAACACAACCCTTAGACTTCCCCTACCTCTCATCTCTATAACACAACCCTTAGACCTCCCCCTACCTCTCATCTCTCTAACACAACCCTTAGACCTCCTCTACCTCTCATGTCTCTAACACAACCCTTAGCCCTCCCCCTACCTCTCATGTCTCTAACACAACCCTTAGACCTCCCCCTAATCTCTCTAACACAACCCTTAGCCATTTACCCCTACCTCTAATCTCTCTAACACAACCCTTAGCCCTCCCCCTACCTCTCATCTCTCTAACACAACCCTTAGCCCTCCCCCTACCTCTCATCTCTCTAACACAACCCTTAGCCCTCCCCCAACCCCTCATCTCTCTAACACAAGCCTTAGACCTCCCCCTACCTCAAATGTCTCTAACAGAACCCTTAGACCTCCCCCTACCCCTCACCTCTCTAACACAACCCTTAGCCATTTACCCCTATCTCTCTAACACAACCCTTAGACCTCCCCTACCTCTCATCTCTCTAACACAACCCGTAGCCCTTTACCCCTACCTCTCATCTCTCTTACACAACCCTTAGCCCTTTACCTCTACCTCTCATCTCTCTAACACAACCCGTAGCCCTTTACCCCTACCTCTGATCTCTCTAACACAACCCGTAGCCCTTTACCCTTACCTCTCATCTCTCTAACACAACCCGTAGCCATTTACCCCTACCTCCCAACTCTCTAACACAACCCTTAGACCTCCCCTACCTCTCATCTCTCTAACACAACCCTTAGACCTCCCCCTACCTCTCATCTCTCTAACACAACCCTTAGCCCTCCCCCTACCTCTCATCTCTCTAACACAACCCTTAGCCATTTACCCCTACCTCTCATCTCTCTAACACAACCCTTAGCCCTCCCCTACCTCTCATCTCTCTAACACAACCCTTAGAACTCCCCTACCTCTCATCTCTCTGACACAACCCTTAGCCCTCCCCTACCACTCATCTCTTTAACACAACCCTTAGACCTCCCCCTAACTCTCATCTCTCTAACACAGCCCTTAGCCCTTTACCCCTACCTCTCATCTCTCTAACACAACCCTTAGACCTCCCCTACCTCTCATCTCTCTAACACAACCCTTAGACCTCCCCCTACCTCTCATCTCTCTAACACAACCCTTATCCCTCCCCCTACCTCTCATCTCTCTAACACAACCCTTAGCCATTTACCCCTACCTCTCATCTCTCTGACACAACCCTTAGCCCTCCCCTACCTCAAATATCTCTAACAGAACCCTTAGAGCTCCCCCTACCCCTCACCTCTCTAACACAACCCTTAGCCATTTACCCCTATCTCTCTAACACATCCCTTAGACCTCCCCCTACCTCTCATCTCTCTAACACAACCCGTAGCCATTTACCCCTACCTCTCATCTCTCTAACACAGCCCTTAGCCCTTTACCCCTACCTCTCATCTCTCTAACACAACCCGTAGCCCTGTACCCCTACCTCTCATCTCTCTAACACAACCCTTAGACCTCCCCCTACCTCTCATCTCTCTAACACAACCCTTAGACCTCCCCTACCTCTCATCTCTCTAACACAACCCTTAGCCCTCCCCTACCTCTCATCTCTCTAACACAACCCGTAGAACTCCCCTACCTCTCATCTCTCTAACACAACCCTTAGCCCTTTACCTCTACCTCTCATCTCTCTAACACAACCCTTAGCCCTCCCCCTACCTCTCATCTCTCTAACACAACCCTTAGACCTCCCCCTACCTCTCATCTCTCTAACACAACCCTTAGCACTTTACCCCTACCTCCCAACTCTCTAACACAACCCTTAGCCCTCCCCTACCTCTCATCTCTCTAACACAACCCTTAGACCTCCCCCTACCTCTCATCTCTCTAACACACATATGTCAGAGTCAAGGCCCGCGGGCCACATCCGGCCCGCGAGAAGGTTTTTTACGGCCCCTGGGATGATCTTGATTTATTATTAGAACCGGCCGGCAGACCGCAGCAAGCCGGCAGCCCGCAGATCTTTTACACGCACCAATACTACATTTCCCACAATGCAACGGTGACGCACCGAGCAGTAGGCTGCTTCATTTCAATATTTATTGGCACAGCAGTTGTCAGCATCACAGTAAAATTAACTTTCAGATACCCATCAAAAATGGCAAAACGGAAGGTGGACACTGAGAACCGGGGGTTTCAAACAAGGTGGGAGTCGGAGTATTTGTTCACGGAGGTAGCTGGAAAACCTGTGTGTCTTCTGTGTGGAGAAAGTGTGGCGGTACTGAAAGAGTATAATCTGAGACGACATTATGAAACGAAACACGCGGACAAAAACAAGAATATGGACATGGAACAAAGGCTACAAAAGGCAGAGGAATTAAAACGAGGCCTCAAATCTCGACAGGCTCTGTTCAAAAAAGCCAAATCACAAGGCCAGGCTGCTGTCAAGGCCAGTTTTATTTTGGCAGAAGAGATCGCTAAATCAGCCCGGCCATTTACGGAGGGGGATTTAATCAAAAACTGCATGATTAAAGTTTGTGACGAAGTTTGCCCAGAAAAAAGGCAACTCTTTTTAAATGTGAGTCTGAGCAGAAACACCATTGCCGAGAGAGTAGACCAGTTGTCCATCAATCTAAAAGAGCAGCTTGTGAAAAAGGGAAAAGATTTCATTGCATATTCCTTGGCTGTGGATGAGAGCACCGACATTTCTGACATTGCCCAGTTGTCAATTTTCATCCGCGGAGTGGACTCCAGCCTAAGCGTGACAGAGGAGTTTTTGGCTTTACGTCCTATGCATGGCACAACTACGGGGCATGATTTGTATGAAGAGGTGTCAAGATGTGTAAATGAGATGGAGCTGCCTTGGGAAAAACTCGTGGGTTTGACAACCGACGGAGCACCTGCGATGTGTGGACACAGGAGCGGACTGGTGGTGAAGATACGGGAAAAGATGCAAGAGGAAAACGCGACAGGTAGCTGACAGCTTATCATTGTATCATACACCAGGAAGCGTTGTGCGGTAAAGCCTTGAAAATGGAGCATGTAATGAGCATCATCACGCGCACAGTTAACTTTATCAGAGCCAAAGGTTTGAATCACCGCCAGTTCAAGGCATTTCTGACGGAGTTAGAAACGGAGCATGGTGATTTGCCTTATCACACAGAGGTGTGATGGCTAAGCCAGGGAAAGGTGCTTCAAAGATGTTTCGAGCTTCGTGAGGAGATTTGTCTGTTCTTGGACAGCAAAGGGAAAGACACAACACAACTCCGAGACGAAATGTTTCTGTGTGAAATGGCTTTTCTGTGTGACATTACGAGTCATCTGAATGCAATGAACTTGCAGCTGCAGGGTCGGGATCGTGTCATCTCTGATATGTACAGTACAGTGAAGGCATTTAAAACCAAACTGACTCTGTGGGAGACGCAGATGCGGAAAGAAAATTTGAGCCACTTTCCCAGCTGCCAGACCATGAAAGAGAAGCTCTCTACCAGTGCGTTCCCGAGCGCACAGTTGGCTGATAAAATAGGTATGCTTGCCGCTGACTTTCGACGCCGATTTGCTGACTTTGAAGCACAAAAAAGCAGGTTGGAACTGCTCGGTAACCCATTTGCTGTTGACGTGGAAAGCTCACCACCAAACCTCCAAATGGAGTTGATTGACCTCCAATGCAATGATGCACTGAGGGCAAAATATGCGGCAGTGGGTGCTGCGGAGTTCGCCCGTTTCCTCCCCGACACAATGCCCCAGCTGCGCATCCAGGCTGCTCAAACGTTGTCTATGTTTGGCAGCACATACCTGTGTGAACAACTGTTTTCTTTGATGAACTTGAACAAAACATCACACAGAAGTCGACTTACTGCTGAACACCTCCACTCAATTCTGAGGATTTCCTCAGCTCAGAGCCTTACCCCGAACATTGATGAACTTGTGGAAAAGATGGGACACCACCAAGTATCACCCTCAACCTCAAACAAGTGAACATTACTGTGCAATCACATATTTAGAGTTTTTACTCAGTTCAAGTTTAAAAGTTAAAGTTTAATATTTGTTTTCACTGCATGTTACTTCTCCTTAAACAAAGTGTTGTTTTTGATTAATAGATTTTTGCACTTTATTTTATTGTATTCCAATCCAATTATATTTTAAAAATATTTCAGTTGAGTGGATGATAGAAAATTGCTATTATTGTTTTTTTCTTTGAAGTAAATTTAGCCCACTTTTGCTAAAATAGAAAATATAGGCTACTGATGGTGCCTTGAATACCGGTTTCTTTCATTTAATGTTCATGTTATGGGGATTTTTATATAAAGGAAATTTGTCTTTTGTGTCTGTTGAAAATTAAAGATTACTGACAGAGCCATAAGAAAATATTGCTTTATTTATCTGATCATATTGGAATATATTTGTTAGGTTTTCAGTAGGTTCAATTAGGTTCACTAGACTATATGCGTCATTTAAAAAATGTTCAATGAACATTCGAACAGTCCGGCCCTCGGCTTGTAGCTAAATTTTTTATTTGGCCCTCCGTCCATTTGACTTTGACACCCCTGCTCTAACACAACCCTTAGCCCTCCCCCTACCTCTCATCTCTCTAACACAACCCTTAGCCATTTACCCCTACCTCTCATCTCTCTAACACAACCCTTAGCCCTCCCCTACCTCTCATCTCTCTAACACAACCCTTAGCCATTTACCCCTACCTCTCATCTCTCTAACACAACCCTTAGACCTCCCATCTCTCTAACACAACCCTTAGACCTCCCCTACCTCTCATCTCTCTAACACAACCCGTAGCCATTTACCCCTACCTCGCATCTCTCTAACACAGCCCTTAGCCCTTTACCCCTACCTCTCATCTCTCTAACACAACCCTTAGCCCTCCCCTACCTCTCATCTCTCTAACACAACCCTTAGCCCTCCCCCTACCTCTCATCTCTCTAACACAACCCTTAGACCTCCCCTACCTCTCATCTCTCTAACACAACCCTTAGACCTCCCCCTACCTCTCATCTCTCTAACACAGCCCTTAGCCCTTTACCCCTACCTCTCATCTCTCTAACACAACCCTTAGCCCTCCCCCTAACTCTCATCTCTCTAACACAACCCTTAGACCTCCCCTACCTCTCATCTCTCTAACACAACCCTTAGACCTCCCCCTACCTCTCATCTCTCTAACACAACCCGTAGACCTCCCCCTACCTCTCATCTCTCTAACACAACCCTTAGCCCTTTACCTCTACCTCTCATCTCTCTAACACAACCCTTAGCCCTCGCCCTACCTCTCATCTCTCTAACACAACCCTTAGACCTCCCCCTACCTCTCATCTCTCTAACACAACCCTTAGCACTTTACCCCTACCTCCCAACTCTCTAACACAACCCTTAGCCCTCCCCTACCTCTCATCTCTCTAACACAACCCTTAGACCTCCCCCTACCTCTCATCTCTCTAACACAACCCTTAGCCCTCCCCCTACCTCTCATCTCTCTAACACAACCCTTAGCCATTTACCCCTACCTCTCATCTCTCTAACACAACCCTTAGCCCTCCCCTACCTCTCATCTCTCTAACACAACCCTTAGCCATTTACCCCTACCTCTCATCTCTCTAACACAACCCTTAGACCTCCCATCTCTCTAACACAACCCTTAGACCTCCCCTACCTCTCATCTCTCTAACACAACCCGTAGCCATTTACCCCTACCTCGCATCTCTCTAACACAGCCCTTAGCCCTTTACCCCTACCTCTCATCTCTCTAACACAACCCTTAGCCCTCCCCTACCTCTCATCTCTCTAACACAACCCTTAGACCTCCCCTACCTCTCATCTCTCTAACACAACCCTTAGACCTCCCCCTACCTCTCATCTCTCTAACACAGCCCTTAGCCCTTTACCCCTACCTCTCATCTCTCTAACACAACCCTTAGCCCTCCCCCTAACTCTCATCTCTCTAACACAACCCTTAGACCTCCCCTACCTCTCATCTCTCTAACACAACCCTTAGACCTCCCCCTACCTCTCATCTCTCTAACACAACCCGTAGACCTCCCCCTACCTCTCATCTCTCTAACACAACCCTTAGCCCTCCCCCTACCTCTCATCTCTCTAACACAACCCTTAGACCTCCCCCTACCTCTCATCTCTCTAACACAACCCTTAGCCCTCTTCCTCTACACCCTGCTGGCTCTCTTGTCCCTCCTCAGTCAGAGAAGCAATGTTTTCAGATAGAGGTGCAGCGGCTCCCTCCTGCCAAGTCCTCTCAGGCTGCCAGGGCCAGACCACAGCCCATGACAGAGGACAATAGAGCCCTTGGGGTCTGGTGGTCCTATCTGTGTTACGTGGCTAGGCAGAGCCTGTATCCACTTTGTATAGCCAGCCCCAGAATATATATATATATATTCTCTCTCAAACATGTTTGCCTTTTGATGTTGAATGGCATGCGTGTGTGTCAAATAAAATCCATAGATTAGGGCCTAATAATTTCCATATATGAAGTCTTTAAATTATATTTTTGTTCAGTGTACATACACACAGTGCATTCAACAATTATTCAGACCCCTTCCCTTTTTCCACATTTTGCTACCTTAGAGACTTCTAAAATGTATTAAATAAAAATCATAATTAATCTAAACACAATACCTCATAACGACAGTCCATGATTACTTTAAGAGATAGTCAGTCAATATGGAACATTTCCAAACATTTGACTGGTTCTATATATACAATGGTGCGAAATGGACAGAATTATAATAGTAGTTATATAGGATGAGACTACAGTATATACATATAAAGTGGGTAAAACAGTATGTTGTCACGCCCTGACCTTAGAGATCCTTTTAATTCTCTATTTGGTTAGGTCAGGGTGTGACTAGGGTGGGAATTCTATGTTTTCTATTTCTTTGTTGGCCTGGTATGGTTCCCAATCAGAGGGAGCGGTCTATCGTTGTCTCTGATTGGGGATCATACTTAGGCAGCTTTTTCCCAGTTGTAGTTTGTGGGATCTTGTTTTTGTATTGTTGCTGTTGAGCCCTACAAGGCTGTACGTTTCGTTGGTTTCTCTTTCTTGTTTTTGTTGCTGGTTATCATTAAATAATATGATTAACCTACCCCACGCTGCAACTTGGTCCGACCATTCTTACAACGACGAGCGTAACATATGTAAACATTATTAAGTGTTCAATGAATATGTACAGAGGTCAGCAGTCTCGTGTGTGTGTGTGTGTGTGTGTGTGTGTGTGTGTGTGTGTGTGTGTGTGTGTGTGTGTGTGTGTGTGTGTGCGTGCGTGCGTGCGTGCGTGCGTGCGTGCGTGCGTGCGTGCGTGCGTGCGTGCGTCTACATGTATTTGCCACAAAGATGAAAACTAAGCTCATTCCCAGAAGGCATGATAAAGTATTAAACAGTAGACACACACACACCATGTTGCCTCGGCACTCTGACAACCAGCATCTCTTTGGTTTTATAGTATTTCTTCAAAAGCGCTTCTTTCATACATTTTTTAAACAGAAAAGCAAACCTATTTTAAAATACACCAGTTATAACTGGAGTCACATGTTCACAAACACTCAGCATTGGCAAACATGGAATATTGCCCTAATTGAATATCATTCCAGAGAATAGCTTTTTTTAGGAAGATGTAACCAATACATTTACGTCATTTAGCAGACCCTCTTATCCAGAGCAATTAGGGTTAAATGCCTTGCTCAAGGGCACATTGACAGATTAGTTCACCTAGTCAGCTCTGGGATTCGAACCAGCACCCTTTCTGGTCACTGGTCCAACGCTCTTACCCGCTAGGCTACCTGCCGCCCCAAACAAAATCAACATGCACACCCATAGAAACTTGATTTAGCTACTCAATTTAACACAATTGGATAAACGCATATAATGAACACACATGCAGAGGCACATGTGAATACTTTGGAAAGAACACTCAACACTGCCCCAACTTTGCGCTCCAACCAATGTGCAAGAATTGAAGAACAAATTAAACTGGAGTGAAGAAGAAATTCAACAACTCTTGGAGGACAGTGGACGTTGATTAAAATGAGTCTTGTTAAATAACCTCGTTTTGGGCCGTAGTCTTCATCAGTGTTTCTCAAGTACTTTATTTGGATCCAAAGGAAAGCATTGTAATTTCAAATGGGATGTCTATGATGGTGAGCATGCAGATGCTGAGAATTCATTAGGCTTGGGAACAAGTCTGAGTCTCCTTGTTATTCAATCAGTGGTGCAGATTGGCCACTATACCACTTCTCTAATGAATCCCTGTCCTGCCTAGCTCTCACCCGGCTCCCTCTCAGTATCTCTCGTCTCTCTCTCTCCCTCCGTCTCTCTCTCCCTCCGTCTCTCTCTCCCTCCGTCTCTCTCTCCCTCCGTCTCTCTCTCCCTCCGTCTCTCCCTCCCGCCGTCTCTCCCTCCCGCCGTCTCTCCCTCCCGCCGTCTCTCCCTCCCTCCGTCTCTCTCTCCGTCTCTCTCTCCCGCCGTCTCTCTCTCTCCCGCCGTCTCTCCCTCCCTCCGTCTCTCTCTCCCTTCGTCTCTCTCTCCCTCCGTCTCTCCCTCCCTCCATCTCTCTCTCCCGCCGTCTCTCCCTCCCTCCGTCTCTCCCTCCCTCCGTCTCTCTCTCCCTCCGTCTCTCCCTCCCTCCGTCTCTCTCCCCCTCCGTCTCTCGCTCCCGCCGTCTCTTCCTCCCTCTGTCTCTCTCCCCCTCCGTCTCTCTCTCTCCGCCTCTCTCTCTCCCGCCGTCTCTCTCTCCCTCCGTCTCTCTCTCCCGCCATCTCTCCCTCCCTCCGTCTCTCTCCCTCCGTCTCCCTCTCCCTCCGTCTCTCTCTCCCGCCGTCTCTCTCTCTCCCGCCGTCTCTCTCTCCCACCATCTCTCCCTCCCTCCGTCTCTCCCTCCCTCCGTCTCTCCCTCCCTCCGTCTCTCTCTCCCTCCGTCTCTCTCTCCCTCCGTCTCTCTCTCCCGCCGTCTCTCTCTCCCGCCGTCTCTCTCTCCCTCCGTCTCTCTCTCCCTCCGTCTCGCTCTCCCTCCGTCTCTCTCTCCCGCCGTCTCTCTCTCCCTCAGTCTCTCCCTCCCTCCGTCTCTCTCTCCCGCCGTCTCTCTCTCCCACCGTCTCTCTCTCCCGCCATCTGTCCCTCCCTCCATCTCTCTCTCTCGCTCTCTGTGAAGCAGTGAAGGAATATGGGCAATATCCCATACACTGTGTCGCTCTCACCCTTTGCAAAG
Organism: Oncorhynchus gorbuscha; assembly: GCF_021184085.1. Taxonomy (NCBI): domain Eukaryota; kingdom Metazoa; phylum Chordata; class Actinopteri; order Salmoniformes; family Salmonidae; genus Oncorhynchus; species Oncorhynchus gorbuscha. The sequence goes on along the minus strand of NW_025745221.1, from coordinate 86,453 downwards.
TAATGAGGTAAAAAAGAAAGTGAGCGAGAGAAAGAAAGAATAAACAAAGAGTGATGTAGAAAATACCCACGGCTTCAGGCTTTGTTAGGAGCCTCCACCATAACCGAAACGGACAGCTCTATACTGGGTTTATGGAGATTTCATTATGGTCATGGATAGTGCGCACACACACACGCATGTACGTCAATGTGCAATTACACACACACACAGACGCACATGCTCATGCACACATATGCACACACAAACACCACATACTTACGTATGCAAACACAAACAGAGACGTATGCACTCGTGCACACATACACACACAACGTGGATCAGAAAAATCCCAAAAATCTCTGTAACTCCTGGGAACTGTCATTATACAGAAGTAGTCATTTCTGGCACTGAAAATCTTTATTTTCCAAAAAGGAAAAGAAATCTTCATGGAGCATATTCAAATGTCTTGATATACATTTTTAGATACTGTCAGCAATAGTCTACTTCCCTCTTATCAAAATAGGTAAACGTTCAAACTTTTTCTCTCCCTCCTTTCCCTATGGGAGAGCGTAACTTTGAGGAAAATCTCTGAAAAAAAGTACCTTTACCTCCAATTCCATCACCTTAAAGTGATGACACCTAAAGAGTTTACCATCAATGGATGTCATGTACCTCATCATCACCAGAAAAGCCTTTGAGTGAGACATATACAATCTAATATGACCACCTCCATCAACACATCTTCATTATACACACGGATCATTGTACCTACCTACCTACAATTAACACTGTAGCTGAAATACCTTATTAGAAATCACATCCAGTCAACACAGAATGTTCTCACTCTCTCGTGGCGGCTTTCTTTTGTGGAAAAGGGATTAAAATATTTCATTAAATGTTTTTATGTATATTATGTGAAAAATCCAATAGATGGCAGAGAGAAAAGCCTCTATACATCCCTGAGGTGTGTTGATAAATGCAGCAGGGTGGAAATACCTGCTACCTTATTTGATATGGACCTCACAGACTCTCTCCATCATAGATGGACTAATTACACAGTGAGGCTCCAAAAGTATTGAGACAGCAACACATGTGTTGTTGTTTTGGCTCTGCACTTTGAATTGTAAATTATACAAAGTTAAAGTGCAAACTGTCAGCTTGAATTTTTGGCTATTTACCTCCATATTGGGTGAACCGTTTAGAGATTGTATATTCACGTATGTGTATTAAAGTAGTAAAAAGTGAAGTATTCTGTTCCATATTCATAGTACGCAATGACTACATCAAGCGTGTGACTCTACAAACTTGATGGATGCATTTGCTGTTTGTTTTGGTTGTGTTTCAGACTATTTTGTGCCCAATAGAAATTAATGGTAAATAATGCAGTCACTTTTATTGTAAATAATAATGAAATATGTTACTAAAAACGTATACATTACTGTGGATGCTACCATGATTACGGATAATCCTGAATGAATTATGAATAATGATAATTGAGAAAGTTACAGAGGCATAAATATCATACCCCCAAGACATGCTAACCCCTCACCATTACAATAACCAGGGATGTATGATATTTGTGTGGAATCACAAGCTTCATGTAGTCATTGTGTACTATGAATATGGGACCAAATACTTACTTTATTACTACACATGAGTGAATTCGTCCGAATACTTTGGTCCCCTAAAATGGGAGGACTATGTACAATAAGTGCTGTAGTTTCTAAATGGTTCACCCGATACGGATGAAAATGCCCACAAATGAAAGCTGACAGTCTGCAATATCGTATCCGGGAGCGTAATCATAGCCTCAACTCATTACCATAACGCAACGTTAACTATTCATGAAAATCGCAAATGAAATAAAATAAATATATTGGCTCACAAGCTTAGCCTTTTGTTAACAACACTGTCATCTCAGATTTTCAAAATATGCTTTTCAACCATAGCTACACAAGCATTTGTGTAAGACTATTGATAGCTAGCATAGCATTAAGCCTAGCATTCAGCAGGCAACAAGAAAAGCATTCAAATAAAATAATTTACCTTTGAAGAACTTTGGATGTTTTCAATGAGGAGACTCCCAGTTAGATAGCAAATGTTCCGTTTTTCCAAAAATATTATTTGTGTAGGAGAAATCGCTCCGTTTTGTTCATCACGTTTGGCTAAGAAAAAAAAATGAAAATTCAGTCATTACAACGGCAAACTTTTTTTCCAAATTAACTCTATAATATCGACAGTAACATGGTAAACGTTGTTTAGAATCAATCCTCAAGGTGTTTTTCACATATCTATTCAATGATAAGTCATTCGTGGCAGTTGGGTTTCTCCTCTGACGCAAATGGAAAAATACACGCAGCTGGAGATTACGCAATAATTGCAATCGAGGACACCAAGCGAGCACCTGGTAAATGTAGTCTCTTATGGTCAATCTTCCAATGATATGCCTACAAATACGTCACAATGCTGCAGACACCTTGGGGAAATGACAGAAAGTGTAGGCTCATTCCTTGCGCAATCACAGCCATATAAGGAGACATTGGAACACAGCGCCTTCAAACTCTGGGTCATTTCCTGTTTGAAATGTCATATGGTTTCGCCTGTAGCATCAGTTCTGTGGCACTCAAAGATAATATCTTTGCAGTTTTGGAAATGTCAGAGTGTTTTCTTTCCAAAGCTGTCAATTATATGCATAGTTGAGCATCTTTTTGTGACAAAATATCTTGTTTAAAACGGGAACGTTTTTTATCCATAAATTAAAAGAGCGCCCCCTATATCCAATACGTTAACCTCAAACTGATTGTATCTTTTCAAGAGCCAAAAAAACAACAGATGTGTCACTGTATTCATCTGTAATGTCAGGGCCGGTGCTTTATGGCCAGAGGTGTTCCACTGGTCACACAACAACACAGATCAACACTGGTGCATAAACATAAAGTCTGTGCCCCAAATGGCACGCTATAACCTCTACTGTAGTGCACTACTTTTTACTGGGGCACATGGGGGATATGGTCAAAAGTAGTACACTACATAGTTAGTAGAGTGCCATTTGGGACATACAGTGGGGCAAAAAAGTATTTAGTCAGCCACCAATTGTGCAAGTTCTCCCACTTAAAAAGATGAGAGAGGTCTGTAACTGTCATCATAGGTACACTTCAACTATGACAGACAAAATGAAAAAAAAATCCAGAAAATCACATTGTAGGATTTTTTATGAATTTATTTGCAAATTATGGTGGGAAATAAGTAGTTTGTAACCTACAAACAAGCTAAATTTCTGGCACTCACAGACCTGTAACTTCTTCTTTAACCTGTTAAGCTTACCCCCTACTTTTTCGAACATTCTGTGAAAAATCTCGCAACATTTCAGCGCCCTGCTACTCATGCCAGGAATATAGTATATGCATATGATTAGTATGTGTGGATAGAAAACACTCAGACGTTTATAAAACTGGTTAAATCACGGCTGTGGCTTTAACATAACGTGCGTTTCATTGAAAAGTGCAGGAAAATCTGATCACTGAAAGTGGAAAAATATATCCATCCACCGCTTCAACCCATTGTTATGGGCGAAAGACATTAAATATGGCTGAGGTTGCAGTACCTACAGCTTCCACACGATGTCAACAGTCTTGTCATTTGCCTAGGATTTGTTTCTTGGTCAAACGAACAAGAGACAGCCCATTTCTTCCGGTCTCCGACCGGATATTTTGGTTGAGAAATAGACGAACAGTATTTCAAGATGGATCCCTATAGAAAACACTACGTCTCGTGATTAATTTGATCGCTTATTAACGTTTACTAATACCTAAAGTTGCATTACAAAAGTATTTTGAAGTGTTTTGTGAAAGTTTATCATCGACTTTTTGAATTTTAAAAAATGACGTTACGTTATGAAACGCTATTTTTTTTTCATTTATCACACAGTCTACATAGAACGATATCTAGGCTATATATGGACAAAAAAAAGACCCAATAGTGATTATGGGACATCTAGGAGTGCCAACAAAGAAGATGGTCAAAGGTAATGAATGTTTTATATTTTATTGTGCGGTTTGTGTAGCGCCGAATATGCTAATTATTTTGTTTACGTCCCCTGCGGGTCTTTTGTGGTGTTACATGCTATCAGATAATAGCTTCTCATGCTTTCGCCGAAAAGCATTTTAAAAATCTGACTTGTTGCCTGGATTCACAACGAGTGTAGCTTTAATTCAATACCCTGCATGTGTATTTTAACGTTTGAGTTTTAACTAATACTATTAGCATTTAGCGTAGTGCATTTGCATTTCCAGAGCTCTAGATGGGACGCCTGCGTGCCAGGTAGAAGCAAGAGGTTAAGAGGCTCCTCTGTCCTCCACTCGTTACCTGTATTAATGGCACCTGTTTGAACTTGTTATCAGTATAAAAGACACCTGTCCACAACCTCAAACAGTCACACTCCAAACTCCACTATGGCCAAGACCAAAGAGCTGTCAAAGGACACCAGAAACAAGATTGTAGACCTGCACCAGGCTGGGAAGACTGAATCTGCAATAGGTAAGCAGCTTGGTTTGAAGAAATCAACTGTGGGAGCAATTATTAGGAAATGGAAGACATACAAGACCACTGATAATCTCCCTCGATCTGGTGCTCCACACAAGATCTCACCCCGTGGGGTCAAAATGATCACAAGAACGGTGAGCAAAAATCCCAGAACCACACGGGGGGACCTAGTGAATGACCTGCAGGGAGCTGGGACCAAAGTAACAAAGCCTACCATCAGTAACACACTACGCCGCCAGGGACTTAAATCCTGCAGTGCCATACGTGTCGCCCTGCTTAAGCCAGTACATGTCCAGGCCCGTCTGAAGTTTGCTAGAGAGCATTTGGATGATCCAGATGAAGATTTGGAGAATGTCATATGGTCAAATGAAACCAAAATATAACTTTTTGGTAAAAACTCAACTCGTCGTGTTTGGAGGACAAAGAATGCTGAGTTGCATCCAAAGAACACCATACCTACTCTGAAGCACGGTGGTGATAACATCATGTTTTGGGGCTGTTTTTCTGCAAAGGGACCAGGACGACTGATCCGTGTAAAGGAAAGAATTAATGGGGCCATGTATCGTGAGATTTTGAGTGAAAACCTCCTTCGATCAGCAAGGGCATTGAAGATGAAACGTGGCTGGATCTTTCAGCATGACAATGATCCCAAACACACCGCCCGGGCAACGAAGGAGTGGCTTCGCAAGAAGCATTTCAAGGTCCTGGAGTGGTCTAGCCAGTCTCCAGATCTCAACCCCATAGAAAATCTTTGGAGGGAGTTGAAAGTCCGTGTTGCCCAGCAACAGCCCCAAAACATCACTGCTCTAGAGGAGACCTGCATGGAGGAATGGGCCAAAATACCAGCAACAGTGTGTGAAAACCTTGTGAAGACTTACAGAAAATGTTTGAACTCTGTCATTTTCAACAAAGGGTATATAACAAAGCATTGAGAAACTTTTGTTATTGACCAAAAAACGTATTTTCCACCATAATTGTTATGCAGGTGAATGAGGACCCAAAAGCGACTTGGCGAGAACAGAGTCTTTATTCCAGTAAAGGATATAAGCAATACTCCTGGACAATCAGAGCAGAAAACAAAACATAAAAAACTTAATTCCACTCGTAGTGACGAGGACAGACTGGAGACTCGACCATTAACTGTAGGTTGCCTCGGGAAGGCACCGACCGTAGCAGACTCAGACACCTGCTCACACGCAGCATCTGAGGGAAACAAGACACGACAGGGCGAGACAAAGACACAGCACGGCGAACATCATACAAGGATCCGACAGGACAGAAACGGAAAACAAGGGGAGAAATAGGGACTCTAATCAGAGGACAAGATAGGGAACTGGTGTGAAAAGACTAAATGAGTGAGTAGGAGAATGAGGAACAGCTGGGAGCAGGAACGGAACGATAGAGAGAGGAGAGAGAGGGAGGGGGAGAGAGAGGGATAGAAAAAGGGAACGAACCTAATAAGACCAGCAGGGGGAAACGAACAGAAGAGAAAGCATAATGACAAGACAATATAAGACAAAACATGACAGTACCCCCCCACTCACCGAGCGCCTCCTGGCGCACTCGAGGAGGAACACTGGCGGCAACGGAGGAAATCATAGATCACAAACGGTCCAGCACGTCCCGAGAAAGAACCCAACTCCTCTCCTCAGGACCGTAACGGAAAACGATAAAAAGGGAAACTAGGGTACTACTCTAAAAAAAAAAAAAGAGACACGGGTAGAGAACTGAAAGCTTTAGAGCAAACAGGACCAAACAGGCCAGGAGAGTAACAACTAGGGACAGACTGAGACACAGCAAGGGCAGGAACAAGAACAGGAGAGATGCGGTGGCAGGGAACAGACTGAGACCCAGCAAGACCAGGAGCAGAAGCAGAAAAAAAATTACCAGACTTATTCTGCGCGCAGTCCGAACAAGCAGCCACGAAACGGCGCGTGTCACGCTCCAGAGTAGGCCAACAAAACCGCTGGCGAATAGAAGCAAGCGTACCCCGAACGCCGGGGTGGCCAGCTAACTTGGCAGAGTGCGCCCACTGAAGAACAGCCAGACGAGTAGAAACAGGAACGAAAAGAAGGTTACTAGGACAAGCGTGCGGCGACGGAGTGTGAGTGAGTGCTTGCTTAACCTGTCTCTCAATACCCCAGACAGTCAACCCGACAACACGCCCAACAGGAAGGATCCTCTCGGGATCGGTAGAAGCCACAGAAGAACTAAAGAGATGGGATAAAGCATGAGGCTTGGTGTTCTTAGTACCCGGGCAATAAGAAATAAACGAACTCGAAACGAGAGAAAAAACAACGCCCAACGAGCATGACGCGCATTCAGTCGTTTGGCAGAACGGATGTACTCAAGGTTCCTTTGGTCAGTCCAAACGACAAAAGGAACGGTCGCCCCCCTCTAACCACTGTCGCCATTTGCCTAGGGCTAAACGGATGGCGAGCAGTTCGCGGTTAGCCACATCATAGTTACGTTCCGACGGTGACAGGCGATGAGAAAAATACGCGCAAGGGTGGACCCCATCGTCAGTATCGGAGCGCTGGGACAGAATGGCTCCCACGCCCACCCCCGACGCGTCAACCTCGACAATAAACTGTTTAGTGACGTCAGGTGCAACAAGGATAGGAGCGGATGCAAAACGCTTCTTGAGGAGATCAGAACAACAATCATACGACCGGTGAGGAGGAAGGGAGTTGGTTCTGGACCGACTGAAGACCGTGCGCAGACCATGATATTCCTCCGGCACTCCTGTCAAATCACCAGGTTCCTCCTGTGAAGAGGGAGCAGAAGAAACAGGAGGAATATCAGACATTAAACACTTCACATGACAAGAAACGTTCCAGGAAAGGATAGAATTACTAGACCAATCAAAAGAAGGATTATGACACACTAGCCAGGGATGACCCAAAACAACAGGTGTAAAAGGTGAACAAAAAATCAAAAAAGAAATGGTCTCACTATGGTTACCAGATACAGTGAGGGTTAAAGGTAGTGTTTCACATAATATACTGGGGAGAGGACTACCATCCAAGGCGAACATGACCGTGGGCTCCCTAACTGTCTGAGAGGAATGTCATGTTCCCGAGCCCAGGCTTCGTCCATAAAACAGCCCTCCGCCCCAGAGTCTATTAATGCACTGCAGGAAGCTGCCGATCCGGTCCAGCGTAGATGGACCGGTAAGGTAGTACAGGTACTTGACGGAGAGGACCGTCTAGTAGCGCTTATCAGTCGCCCTCCGCTTACTGATGAGCTCTGGCCTTTAACTGGACATGAAATGACAAAATGACCAGCGGAACCGCAATAGAGACAGAGGCGGTTGGTGATTCTCCGTTCCCTCTCCTTAGTCGAAATGCGAATACCCCCCAGCTGCATGGGCTCAACACCAGAGTCAGTGGGGAAAGATGGTAGTGTCGGAGAGAGGGGAGACACAGTTAACGCGAGCTCTCTTCTATGAGCTCGGTGACGAAGATCTACCCGTCGTTCAATGCGAATAGCGAGTTCAATCAAAGAATCCACGCTGGATGGAACCTCCCGAGAGAGAATCTCATCCTTAACCTTAGCGTGGAGTCCCTCCAGAAAACGAGCGAGCAACGCCTGCTCGTTCCAGTTACTGGAGGCAGCAAGAGTGCGAAACTCTATAGAGTAATCCGTTATGGATCGATTACCTTGACATAGGGAAGACAGGGACCAGGAAGCTTCTTTCCCAAAAACTGAACGATCAAAAACCCTTATCATCTCCTCTTTAAAGTTCAGATAATCGTTAGTACACTCAGCGCTTGCCTCCCAGATAGCTGTGCCCCACTGCCGAGCCCGACCAGTAAGGAGTGATATGACGTAGGCAATCCGAGCTCTCTCTCTTGAGTATGTGTTGGGTTGGAGAGAGAACACTATATCACACTGGGTGAGAAAGGAGCGGCATGTTATTCTGGGCTGCCCAGAATAACATGGTGGGTTATTAACCCTAGGTTCCGGAGGCTCGGAAGACCCGGAAGTAGCTGGTGGCACGAGACGAAGACTCTGATACTGTCCTGAGAGGTCGGAGACCTGAGCGGCCAGGGTCTCAACGGCATGCCGAGCAGCAGACAATTCCTGCTCGTGTCTGCCGAGCATCGCTCCCTGGAACTCGAGAGTAGAGTAGAGAGAATCCATAGTCGCTGGGTCCATTCTTGGTCGGATCCTTCTGTTATGCAGGTGAATGAGGACCCAAAAGCGACTTGGCGAGAACAGAGTCTTTATTCCAGTAAAGGATATAAGCAATACTATTGGACAATCAGAGCAGAAAACAAAACATAAAAAACTTAATTCCACTCGTAGTGACGAGGACAGACTGGAGACTCGACCATTAACTGTAGGTTGCCTCGGGAAGGCACCGACCGTAGCAGACTCAGACACCTGCTCACACGCAGCATCTGAGGGAAACAAGACACGACAGGGCGAGACAAAGACACAGCACGGCGAACATCATACAAGGATCCGACAGGACAGAAACGGAAAACAAGGGGAGAAATAGGGACTCTAATCAGAGGACAAGATAGGGAACAGGTGTGAAAAGACTAAATGAGTGAGTAGGAGAATGAGGAACAGCTGGGAGCAGGAACGGAACGATAGAGAGAGGAGAGAGAGGGAGGGGGAGAGAGAGGGATAGAAAAAGGGAACGAACCTAATAAGACCAGCAGGGGGAAACGAACAGAAGGGAAAGCATAATGACAAGACAATATAAGACAAAACATGACAATAATTCGCAAATAAATTCATTAAAAATCCTACAATGTGATTTTCTGGATTTTTTTTCTCATTTTGTCTGTCATAGACAGGCCTCTCTCATCTTTTTAAGTGGGAGAACTTGCACAATTGGTGGCTGGCTAAATACTTTTTTTGGGCCCCACTGTATGCTTATAGTTATGTAGTAACATATAAACACACATGATTATGTACAGAAATGCCTCGTAAAACACACACACCTCATGCACATAATTTGTGGGCCAAGCAGACAACACATGGTTTTGTTCAAGTGAGAGCAGAGTTACTGTGAGGTCATCAGCGTCACCATGGCCTAGCCAAGGTTCATAAATATGGGGACAGGGATGGCTAATGTACACACCGCCTTCTCTTTCTCTCTTAGAGATTCTGACCTGGGCTATGCTACGCTATGAATCTTTCATCAGACGCACATTACACTTTTTCACCATCCCTCGCTCTACCCCACACTTCTCTCTCTCCCCCCTCTCTGTACCCCCTACTACACCCTTCTACCACTCTCTTCTCCTCCTCGACTCCGTCTGTACACCCCATCAACCTGCCGCCTCTCCACTCCTTACCCCTTGTCCTCTATCCCCACTCTACGCCCTTCATCCTGTCCTCTCCATCTGCTCTATTACCCTCTTCTCCCTTCCCCCTCTGTCACTCCCAGTCCCCCTCCATTTGTTCTTCCTCCCAACCACACCATCCACACCACACACTACACCATCCACATAACATTTTAGTTAAAGTAGGTCTAATGTGATTTTATTGTAAAAATAAAGTGCATATTTTTCTCTAATGACCATATAATAAAAACATTGCAACTCACCATGTCGCTGAATCAGTGGGAGCCCTGAGGTTGTTTCCCAGCAACAAGACAGTCCCATCTAGAGGTGATGGGAGACAGTGACACCCGAAGACTAATGTTCAGTCTAATCCAGAATTTCTGCCACCGTCATTTGCAACCTCAAGGAGTTGATCTTCTTCCTGCAAGAGGGCTAGAGAGTTGGCTGATGGAGTGACAAGGCTGGAAAATTGGGTGATGGAGACACAAGGCTAGAGAGTTGGCTGATGTAGGGAGAGACAGGAATAGAGAGTTGACTGATGGAGAGACAAGACTAGAGAGTTGACTGATGGAGAGACAAGACTAGAGAGTTGGCTGATGTAGCGAGATACAGTGCTACATAGTTGGCTGATGGAGGGAGAGACAGGGCTAGAGAGTTGGCTGATGGAGTGACAAGGCTGGAGAATTGGGTGATGGAGACACAAGGCTAGAGAGTTGGCTGATGTAGGGAGAGACAGGAATAGAGAGTTGACTGATGGAGAGACAAGACTAGAGAGTTGACTGATGGAGAGACAAGACTAGAGAGTTGGCTGATGTAGCGAGATACAGTGCTACATAGTTGGCTGATGGAGGGAGAGACAAGACTAGAGAGTTGGCTGATGTAGCGAGATACAGTGCTACATAGTTGGCTGATGGAGGGAGAGACAGGGCTAGAGAGTTTGCTGATGGAGGGACAGGGCTAAACAGTTGGCTGATGGAGAGACATGACTAGAGAGTTGACTGATGGAGAGACAAGACTAGAGAGTTGGCTGATGTTGGCTGATGTAGCGAGATACAGTGCTACATAGTTGGCTGATGGAGGGAGAGACAGGGCTAGAGAGTTGGCTGATGTAGGGAGAGACAGTGCTACATAGTTGGCTGATGGAGTGAGAGACAGGGCTAGAGAGTTGGCTGATGGAGGGAGTTGGCTGATGTAGGGAGAGACAGTGATAGAGAGTTGGCTGATGTGGGGAGAGACAGCGCTACATAGTTGGCTGATGGAGGGAGAGACAGGGATAGAGAGTTGACTGATGTAGGGAGAGACATGACTAGAGAGTTGGCTGAATGAGAGACTAGGCTAGAGTGTTGGCTGAATGAGAGACAAGGCTAGAGAGTTGGCTGATGGAGGGAGAAACAAGGCTTGAGATTTGGTTGATGGAGGAAGACACAAAGCTAGACAGTTGGCTGACGGAGGGAGGGACAGGAACAGAGAGTTGGCTGATCGAGGGAGTGACAGGGCTAGAGAGTTGGCTGATGGAGGAGAGAAAATTGAGTGAGTGAAAGGAGAGACAGAGGTAGTATCACCCATTGCCTTTTTACAATGGTGTAAACACTCCAGTGACACCGGATCTAGTCGGTCGTAATCCACTGCCATTCCCTTCCCCTACTACCTAAAGTCCTACCTGACTCCTGATGAGTCCTCCTAGCTACTATACCTAGGGGCTTGTTCAGACACACAGCCTAAATGTGGTATTCAATTATCCCTCCCCTTACAGGACTTGTTCTTAACTTTAATGAATTACTGGGAAAAGTCAAAGGGTTCTATTGAAAATGAAAGAGTAAGGAACCAGACAGGTAATTGTTCTCAGTGACAGTTGGTGGCTTGTCACAAGGTGACTCCCCTTCTGTCGCCATTGTTGTTTGGGTCCGTTACCACCGTTCACCGGGCTTTGATAGACATTTCTTTAGAGTGTAGACTCAGTGTTGCTGGCAGTTTGTGGATGAGAAGACAGAAACTCAATACTGCCTGATATGGCTATGAAAACACAGAGATAGAGATAGACTGGGAACTAATGGGGACGGAGGGAGAAATCTCGTTTAGATGTGACAGCAGACAAGGAGAGGGTGGGAGAGTATTTAGTATTTCATTGAGATCCCCATTAGCTACTGCTTTCAGAAGTAGCTACACTTCCTGAGAGAGGAGAGGAAAGGAAACACTTTAGGTTAGATTGGTATTTTATGAGGGTTTATTTAGTAAAATGATGTATTGTCAGGTAATCTGTAGTGGGGATAAATAATTGCCCTTTACCTTCTTACATGTAATTACTACCACTAATTAGACTTTCCACATAGAAGTAATTAAGAATTAATAGAGCACTCGTTTGCTTGTTTATTTATTTTTACCCCTTTTTCTCCCCAATTTCGTGATATCTAATTGCTACTTACAGTCTTGTCCCATCGCCTGAACTCCTGTGCTGCCTCGGGAGAGGAGGTCAAGAGCCATGCGTCCTCTGAAACACGACCCCGCCCAAGCCACACTGCTTCTTGACACACTGCTCGCTTAACGTGGAAGCCAGCCGCACCAATGTGTCGGAGGAAACATCATCCACCTGGCAAACATGTCAGTGTGTACGCGGCCGGGCCCGCCACAGGAGGCGCTAGAGCACAATCCGGACAACGCTGGGCCAATTGTGCGACGCCTCATGGGTCTCCCGCTCGCGACCGGCCGCAACACAGCCCAGGATCGAACCCGGATCTGTAGTGACACCTCTATCACTGCAATGCAGTGCCTTAGTCCACTGCACCACTCGGGTGGCACTCTTGCTTGCTTACATAGGTTTTGAAACCAATTGCTTTCAGAAGTAATATACAATTCAACAGCCTTTAATTTAGTTCATAGTTTTAGTTCTAAGTTCTGTGATTTCACTACATGTTATTTCACGACAGCTACTCTGCCCCAAACCCACTGTGATCTGTAGTGTAGCTAACTGAGACACAAGCTGATGAAAGGTTGAGAGACCGCAGTGTACAGCACATCTCACTGTGACAACTTCCAACCCATTGAAACCTTTACCCTCCCCAAACTCCATTCCACAATCAGAATCGTGAAAATGCAAACAAGCTCGGCGTTAAACACTCAGTCGCTACAATGAACAGCCTTTTTCATTTGTCAACACGCGCTCTCCCCTCGTCCCCTGTGGGTATTCTCCAGCTCCACGTAGCGCTCCTCTCCCTCCACAAAGGCAGAAGGGGAAAAATGTGCAAAACACGACGATCTCCCTTTTCTCCCCAGGGTTCTAATTAACTTCCTTTGGTGAAGCGGCCGAGTTTTGTCGCACCTCTTCTTCGCAGTGTTAATAAACTGCTGAGAAATGGCCTCTAATGCAGGCCATTAAGAGACTACAAGCTTCATGAAGAGAGGGAGGAGAGGAGGAGGGGGGGGTGGGGAGAGGGGGAGGGGGAGGGAGAGAGAGAGAGAGAGAGAGAGAGAGAGAGAGAGAGAGAGAGAGAGAGAGAGAGAGAGAGAGAGAGAGAGAGAGAGAGAGAGAGAGAGAGAGAGAGAGAGAGAGAGAGAGAGAGAGAGAGAGAGAAAAAAGCTATTAGTCACATTATTTTGAAATTACGGAAACATTTAAAATGTTAAAACTCTATTTCTGGTATTCGGATTCATTATCATATGGTTTGCATGAACTTAGCAGAGCATCGAAAGGAGCATGCAGACAGAGACAAGGGTAGAGAGAGAGAGAGAGCTGATGAAAGGTTGAGAGACAGCAGTGTACAGCACAGCTCACTGTGACAACTTCCAACACAGAGAGAGAGAGAGAGAGAGAGAGAGAGAGAGAGAGAGAGAGAGAGAGAGAGAGAGAGAGAGAGAGAGAGAGAGAGAGAGAGAGAGAGAGAGAGAGAGAGAGAGAGAGAGAGAGAGAGAGAGAGAGAGAGAGAATAGAAAGTGATGAAAAAGATTGCAGTGTCCGCAATTCAATCTAGGAATCAGGAGTGTGTGTTTTGTGAAGATAGTTAGATGGACTTCACATTGAAGATGTTCAGATGGAAAGAACCACTGCGTTTCTCTGTTTTGAATCAGTCTGTGTGACTGTTGAAAGGACTGTTAGAACGAGCCCATATATTTACTCTCACAGTAAGACTGTTCTGACCAAAACCCAAATTGTTGATGTGTATGTTTTTCTGCATTTGTGAATCTGTCACAACACTTCTGAAGTCCACCGACAGCAATCTCAAAATACCCTCAACTTGTTGCCTCACATTAGAAGAAAATGTGGCATATGGCCAGATTGGATGATATGGTCAGAGTTGAATACAATCTGCTAGTCTCAACCCTTTCTCTCTCTTTTTCATCCCTCATTCCCACTCTCCGTTTTTCATCACATCTTGATGTTTCAGAGACAGAAAAGCAGCTAAGGCTTCTCTGAGCTGTCTAAATGTGTTCCCCTCCTTATGCCGGCCCATATGTTGACAGCATCAGCAGTTGTGACTGTTGTGTCTCACAGTGGATGTTTCATATTGGACTATCTGATTAGTTTGAGTAGAAACCACACTACAACATTCAATAACAGATGGTTAGTCCTGTGGAGAAACACATACGATATAAATGAGAAACAGATGAGTGTTTGTGAAAGTCACAGGTTCTTTGAAAAAAAAGTAGTCGCACCTGTTTTCCCCTCCTCTGCTGACACCTGCTGTCTCGCCACATTCTCTCTTCCTCTCAATCTCCTGCTCTGTCTCACCACATTCTCTCTTCCTCTCCTTATTCTCTTACTCCTGCTCTGTCTCGACACGTTCTCTCTTCCTCTCACTCCTGCTCTGTCTCGCCACGTTCTCTCTTCCTCTCACTCCTGCTCTGTCTCGCCACAATCTCTCTTCCTCTCCTTATCCTCTCACTCCTGCTCTGTCTCGCCACGTTCTCTCTTCCTCTCACTCCTGCTCTGTCTCGCCACAATCTCTCTTCCTCTCCTTATCCTCTCACTCCTGCTCTGTCTCGCCACGTTCTCTCTTCCTCTCACTCCTGCTCTGTCTCGCCACATTCTCTCTTCCTCTCACTCCTGCTCTGTCTCGCCACGTTCTCTCTTCCTCTCCTTATCCTCTCACTCCTGCTCTGTCTGGCCACGTTCTCTCTTCCTCTCCTTATCCTCTCACTCCTGCTCTGTCTCGCCACGTTCTCTCTTCCTCCTCTCACTCCTGCTCTGTCTCGCCACGTCCTCTCACTCCTCTCTCTCTGGCCACGTTATCCTCTCATCCCTGCTCTGCCTCGCCACGTTCTCTCTTCCTCTCCTTATCCTCTCACTCCTGCTCTGTCTGGCCACGTTCTCTCTTCCTCTCCTTATCCTCTCTGTCCTGCTCTGTCTCGCCACGTTCTCTCTTCCTCTCCTTATCCTCTCACTCCTGCTCTGCCTTATCCTCACGTTCTCTCTTCCCTCTCCTTATCCTCTCACTCCTGCTCTGTCTCGCCACGTTCTCTCTTCCTCTCCTTATCCTCTCACTCCTGCTCTGTCTCGCCACGTCACATTCTCTCTTCCTCTCCTTATCCTCTCACTCCTGCTCTGTCTGGCCACGTTCTCTCTTCCTCTCCTTATCCTCTCACTCCTGCTCTGTCTCGCCACGTTCTCTCTTCCTCTCACTCCTGCTCTGTCTCGCCACGTTCTCTCTTCCTCTCCTTATCCTCTCACTCCTGCTCTGCCTCGCCACGTTCTCTCTTCCTCTCCTTATCCTCTCACTCCTGCTCTGTCTGGCCACGTTCTCTCTTCCTCTCCTTATCCTCTCACTCCTGCTCTGTCTCGCCACGTTCTCTCTTCCTCTCCTTATCCTCTCACTCCTGCTCTGTCTCGCCACGTTCTCTCTTCCTCTCACCCCTGCTCTGCCTCGCCACATTCTCTCTTCCTCTCACTCCTGCTCTGCCTTGCCATGTTCTCTCTTCCTCCTCTTATCCTCTCACTCCTGCTCTGCCTCGCCACGTTCTCTCTTCCTCTCCCTATCCTCTCACTCCTGCTCTGCCTTGCCACGTTCTCTCTTCCTCTCACTCCTGCTCTGCCTCGCCACATTCTCTCTTCCTCTCACTCCTGCTCTGTCTCGCCACGTTCTCTCTTCCTCTCACCCCTGCTCTGCCTCGCCACGTTCTCTCTTCCTCTTCCTATCCTCTCACTCCTACTCTGCCTCGCCACATTCTCTCTTCCTCTCCTTATCCTCACACTCCTGCTCTGCCTCGCCACGTTCTCTCTTCCTCTCTTTATCCTCTCACTCCTGCTCTGTCGCGCCACGTTCTCTCTTCCTCTCCTTTATCCTCTCACTCCTGCTCTGCCTCGCCACATTCTCTCTTCCTCTCCTTATCCTCTCACTCCTGCTCTGCCTCGTCACATTCTCTCTTCCTCTCCTTATCCTCTCACTCCTGCTCTGTCTCGTCACATTCTCTATTCCTCTCCTTATCCTCTCACACCTGCTCTGCCTCGTCACATTCTCTCTTCCTCTCCCTATCCTCTCACTCCTGCTCTGCCTCGTCACGTTCTCTCTTCCTCTCCTTATCCTCTCACTCCTGCTCTGCCTCGTCACATTCTCTCTTCCTCTCCTTATCCTCTCACTCCTGCTCTGCCTCGCCACATTCTCTCTTCCTCTCCCTATCCTCCCATTCCTGTCTACACCTTCGCTGCTCCACTCCTCTACTTTCTCTCCCTCCAGTTCTTCTCCTTGGTATTTCTGAGATGAAGGGTCAGGACCTACAGTACAGGTAGGTGGTGTGAGCCGGTTCCTGTATAGGCTGATAGCAGACAGGATTCAAATCCCCCTTGTACTGCTCCGATGTTAACCTGACATTTACTGCAAGCGTTTTAAAGCTGGAAATAATAGCATCTTGCATAAGTGGAAATTATACAAAATGCCGTTATTGAGACATTTTAGAAGCAGTCCAGATGGAGGTTTATGTTAGACTGTGATAATTTGTGCGTGAGGACAAGACAGACGGACGGACGGACGGACGGACGGACGGACGGACGGACGGACGGACGGACGGACGGACGGACGGACGGACGGACGGACGGACGGACGGACGGACGGACGGACGGACGGACGGACGGACGGACAGACAGACAGACAGACAGACAGACAGACAGACAGACAGACAGACAGACAGACAGACAGACAGACAGACAGACAGACAGACAGACAGACAGACAGACAGACAGACAGACAGACAGACAGACAGACAGACAGACAGACAGACAGACAGTGTGGTTTTCATCTGTTTTGATGGAAAACAGTTGTTTTCTGCCATCTTCACATTAAAACAAATGCACATTGAGTGGTGCATTGAGAATGAGCCAACCCTTCATAAGAATGGATAGAGACAGAAAGAAGTTAGAGGAGCAGAAGGGAGGGGTAAGAGAGGAGGTAAAGAGAAGGAGAGGGAAGAGAGGGGGAACGAAGGAGAAGGCAGTGGTCTAAAGCTATTTTTGTCTCGTATATCTCTTACTGCAAAGTGTAATCTCTTGCAACATCCTAAGATCTGAGCAAAATCATTGCCCATTGAAAACCACGCGGGGTTACGGTGACACACTGTCCCCCTGATGAACCAGCTGTGGTCGCGCGTCTAATATACGAGTACCCACAAAACAACAGTTATTTATTCCAGGGAGGACAACAACTCTGAATGCACTCTCTTTGGGACTCAGAGGCTTAGAAAGGGATCCCCTGTGTTATTCAATCTGATAACTTTAGACATGAATCTAGTTCAAAAACAAAAAGACATGAGCGATCAGATAAGAGAGGCCACACAAACAGAATACAATTTATAGAGAAAAAGCATGTGAATATTTAAGATTGACAGATATACGGAGGTGAATAAACAACCGTTCCAACGTCGACATTGTCAGGGGAATCTTCCGAAACGTTCCTCTTACAACACGTTATATCCCCATGGTGATAACCTCTTATGTGTCTCAGCACCATTTCACTGCTCCCAGGCTATGTTCTTACCCTCTATAACCTGCACACATATATGTCAGCCTATAGCCGATGTATTTATGACAGAGATCCAGTGGTATTTCATTCACGGAGAGATAACGGGACCACCAAGGCTTACAACAAACGCAATCAGTTCCCATATCTCACACTGCTACACGGCATGTTATTAAATATAGCACCGGGAAAGCAAAGAGATGCTGTCACGCCGTGTGTCTGTTGGCGTGTGTGTGTGTTGGCGTGTGTGCGCGTGTGCGCGCGTGTGTGTGCGTGTGTGTGCGCGTGTGTGGACGGATGCGACGGCAAGGAATCAGATAGCATCGTGTGCTTCCCAGACTGGATTTACAGTCTTTCTGATAGAGGGGGGGGGGGGGTGGAGAGAAGGAGGAATAGAGGCGGGGAGAGATTGTCTCTGATATTTACTGACTACAGCACTAGGGGGAGAAGTGTCTGTGGTGGTTGGAACTTGTTTCTCTGCAGTACAACCCCAAACTTGTTTGGGATAGGATTGTCCGCAGTGCTTGCCTAATCTTTTTTCTACCTCATGGTTAGTTTATTTTTTTACACACAACACTGTATTCAGACTTTCATTGGCTCGTATACATCTCCATACAGAGAAACATTCCAGGGAATCAAGGGTGAACTATTCCTTTAAGATACGTTTTTCCCCCTCACATTTCTCCCTAAGCAATAAACTACTGAGTGTTCCTTGAGAGTAAGGAGTTGCTAGTGTTAATCATGGCCTTTGCCAGTCATACAGTCACAGGGTGTCATGGTTGCCTGAGGCTCCTCTCCTGTTAACTGAGACAACACCACATTCACACACAAACACATACACAGTCCAACCAGGTCATCAGGAGGGTACAGTCAATCATGAAGAAAAAATGTGATTACTTTAAAATGGAGATTGTCTCAGTGGCACAGATTTAAAGAGGAGTACTGTATCTATGGTCTCTCCTCCTCTCATTAGTACTCAATAGTACTCTGAGCTGAACCAGAATAGCTATAAACTGTGTCACCCTACTGAGGGTTACTCCTGTTTATAGTTTATAGTTAATCTGGTTCAGCTCAGAGTACTGATGAGAGGAGGAGAGACCATAGATAGAGTACCCTCCTGATGATCTGGTTGGACAGGGTCCAACAGGGTCACCAAGAAGATCAGACAATGAAGTTGGAAGTCGCACCCAGTTAACTACATTAAAATGGTGGAAGCACTCAATTGCACTGCCCATTCTTAAACAGCTTTTTGGCCACTATGAGGATGAGAGAAACACGAGTGAGAGTGAGTGAGTGAGTGAGTGAGTGAGTGAGTGAGTGAGTGAGTGAGTGAGTGAGTGAGTGAGTGAGTGAGTGAGTGAGTGAGTCACACACACACAATACATACTGTGCTATTCAGTGTCATATGTCATCAAGAAGCTTTCCCATAGAGAAAACAGTAAGAAAAAGCACCGTGTAGGTTACAGTGCACATTGTACTCATCTGAATGAAGTAATGGAAGAATAGGTAACCCACAGGGCATGGTGTGTCTGTCTCAAACGGTATCCTAGTCTCTTCATAGTGCACTATGCTCTGGACAAAAGGAGCGCATTATATAGGGAATAAGGTACCATTTGGGATGCAGCCTGTGGCTGTGTGTTATTCTGGGGATGAAAGGACTTGATAAGAGAGAGAGAGGCTAATGAAACACACAGGGCCAAGGCCTTTGCAGACCTTTTCCAGGACCTCTGCTGACACACTGTGGGAGTCTGGGAAGAAAAGAACAGAATGCACAATAGAATGAGCTCAGACTAAGAAATAATGTTATGCAGGCACACAGACACACAGACACACAGACACACAGACACACAGACACACAGACAGACAGACAGACAGACAGACAGACAGACAGACAGACAGACAGACAGACAGACAGACAGACAGACAGACAGACAGACAGACAGACACACACACAGACAGACACACAGACACACACACAGATACACACACACACACACACAGACACACTGACACACACACAAAGACACTAAGGGGCACAAGCCAATACAGAACACACACACACACACCCACGCACACACAAAACACACACACCTAGTCACCTGCAGAGACACACATGCACACACATACACACACACACATGCACAAATACACTAAGGGGCCCGCGCACAAGCCAATACAGAACACACACACCCACGCATACCCGCACTCACACACAAACCTAGTCACCTGCAGACACACACAGGCACCTGCAGACACACACATGCACACACATCGTGCCTGGGGGGCAGTCGCTGCCTGATCCGTACTTCTCTCTGCTGTTCATTTCTACATCTCTCCTCTGACTCTGGGAGGAAATTGCCTCCAACATCACCAGGGCCGTGCATGTTAGCAGAAAGGCAAGGTCACACCCGGGAAAACACTGCTGAATACACTAATATCACATTTGCATGGAGGAAACTCCATCTGGCCTACAACCACCATCACCACACTCTCTCACTCCCCACCCGCCCCCTCATATTACCATCAACAACCACCTTCCACAGCAGGATGTAGGGTTATGTTTGGGGGGTGAGTGTTTGTGTGTGTTTGTTCGAGCCTGTGTGCATGTTGTGTGTGTGTGTGCATGTGTGCGTGTGCGTGTGCGTGTGCGTGTGCGTGTGCGTGTGCGTGTGTGTGTGTGTGTGTGTGTGTGTGTGTGTGTGTGTGTGTGTGTGTGTGTGTGTGTGTGTGACAATCATAGAAGTTATAACACCGTAGCTGGATTAGGGGATGCAAAATCTGTAGAAATGACCATATCTTTCTCTCTTCCTCCCTCTTTCTTCCCCTCAGACCTTCCTCTTTCCTCCCCTCTGTCCTCCTCATTTCCTCCCCTAAGCACTTCCTCTTTCCTCCCCTCTGTCCTCCTTCTTTCCTCCCCTCTGTCCTCCTTCTTTCCTCCCCTCTGTCCTCCTTCTTTCCTCCCCTCTGTCCTCCTTCTTTCCTCCCCTCTGTCCTCCTTCTTTCCTCCACTCTGTCCTCCTTCTTTCCTCTCCTCTGTCCTCCTTCTTTCCTCCCCTCTGTCCTCATTTCCTCCCCTCTGTCCTTCCTCGTTCCTCCACTCTCTCCTTCCTCTCCCCCCCCCCTCTGTCCTCCTTCTTTCCTCCCCTCTGTCCTCCTACTTTCCTCCCCTCTGTCCTACTTTCCTCCCCTCTGTCCTTCTTTCCTCCACTCTGTCCTCCTTCTTTCTTACCCTCTGTCCTCCTTCTTTCCTCCCCTCTGTCCTCCTTTCCTCCCCTCTGTCCTTCTTTCCTCCCCTCTGTCCTCCTTCTTTCTTACCCTCTGTCCTCCTTCTTTCTTACCCTCTGTCCTCCTTCTTTCCTCCCCTCTGTCCTAACTCTTTCCTCCCCTCTGTCCTAACTCTTTCCTCCCCTCTGTCCTCCTTCTTTCCTCCCCTCTGTCCTCCTTTCCTCCCCTCTGTCCTTCTTTCCTCCCCTCTGTCCTCCTTCTTTCTTACCCTCTGTCCTCCTTCTTTCTTACCCTCTGTTATCCTTCTTTGATCCCCTCTGTCCTCGTTCTTTCCTCCCCTCTGTCCTTCTTTCCTCCCCTCTGTCCTTCTTTCCTCCCCTCTGTCCTCCTTCTTTCCTCCCCTCTGTCCTTTATTCCTTCCCTCTGTCCTCCTTCTTTCCTCCCCTCTGTCCTCACTCTTTCCTCCCCTCTGTCCTCACTCTTTCCTCCCCTCTGTCCTCCTCATTTCCTCCCCTCTGTCCTCCTCATTTCCTCCCCTCTGTCCTCCTCATTTCCTCCCCTCTGTCCTCACTCTTTCCTCCCCTCTGTCCTCACTCTTTCCTCCCCTCTGTCCTCACTCTTTCCTCCCCTCTGTCCTCACTCTTTCCTCCCCTCTGTCCTCACTCTTTCCTCCCCTCTGTCCTCCTCATTTCCTCCCCTCTGTCCTCCTCATTTCCTCCCCTCTGTCCTCCTTTCCTCCCCTCTGTCCTCACTCTTTCCTCCCCTCTGTCCTCACTCTTTCCTCCCCTCTGTCCTCACTCTTTCCTCCCCTCTGTCCTCACTCTATCCTCCCCTCTGTCCTCCTTCATTCCTCCCCTCTGTCCTTCTTTCCTCCCCTCTGTCCTTCTTTCCTCCCCTCTGTCCTCCTTCTTTCCTCCCCTCTGTCCTCCTTCTTTCTTACTATCTGTCCTCCTTCTTTCCTCCCCTCTGTCCTCCTTTCCTCCCCTCTGTCCTTCTTTCCTCCCCTCTGTCCTCCTCCTTTCTTACCCTCTGTCCTCCTTCTTTCTTACCCTCTGTCCTCCTTCTTTCCTCCCCTCTGTCCTAACTCTTTCCTCCCCTCTGTCCTAACTCTTTCCTCCCCTCTGTCCTCCTTCTTTCCTCCCCTCTGTCCTCCTTTCCTCCCCTCTGTCCTTCTTTCCTCCCCTCTGTCCTCCTTCTTTCTTACCCTCTGTCCTCCTTCTTTCTTACCCTCTGTCATCCTTCTTTCCTCCCCTCTGTCCTTCTTTCCTCCCCTCTGTCCTTCTTTCCTCCCCTCTGTCCTCCTTCTTTCCTCCCCTCTGTCCTCCTTCTTTCCTCCCCTCTGTCCTTTATTCCTTCCCTCTGTCCTCCTTCTTTCCTCCCCTCTGTCCTCACTCTTTCCTCCCCTCTGTCCTCACTCTTTCCTCCCCTCTGTCCTCACTCTTTCCTCCCCTCTGTCCTCCTCTTTCCTCCCCTCTGTCCTCACTCTTTCCTCCCCTCTGTCCTCCTTCTTTCCTCCCCTCTGTCCTCACCTTTCCTCCCCTCTGTCCTCCTTCTTTCCTCCCCTCTGTCCTCCTCTTTCCTCCCCTCTGTCCTCACTCTTTCCTCCCCTCTGTCCTCACTCTTTCCTCCCCTCTGTCCTCACTCTTTCCTCCCCTCTGTCCTCCTCTTTCCTCCCCTCTGTCCTCACTCTTTCCTCCCCTCTGTCCTCACTTTATCCTCCCCTCTGTCCTCCTTCATTCCTCCCCTCTGTCCTTCTTTCCTCCCCTCTGTCCTTCTGTCCTTCTTTCCTCCCCTCTGTCCTCCTTCTTCCCCCCTCTGTCCTCCTTATTTACTCCCCTCTGTCCTAACTCTTTCCTCCCCTCTGTCCTAACTCTTTCCTCCCCTCTGTCCTTCTTTCCTCCCCTCTGTCCTTCTTTCCTCCCCTCTGTCCTTCTTTCCTCCCCTCTGTCCTTCTTTCCTCCCCTCTGTCCTTCTTTCCTCCCCTCTGTCCTTCTTTCCTCCCCTCTGTCCTTCTTTCCTCCCCTCTGTCCTTCTTTCCTCCCCTCTGTCCTCCTTCTTTCCTCCCCTCTGTCCTTCTTTCCTCCCCTCTGTCATTCTTTCCTCCCCTCTGTTCTTCTTTCCTCCCCTCTGTCCTTCTTTCCTCCCCTCTGTCCTTCTTTCCTCCCCTCTGTCCTTCTTTCCTCCCCTCTGTCCTTCTTTCCTCCCCTCTGTCCTTCTTTCTTCCCCTCTGTCCTAACTCTTTCCTCCCCTCTGTTCTTCTTTTCTCCCCTCTGTGCTTCTTTCCTCCCCTCTGTTCTTCTTTTCTACATTGTAGAATGTGGCTCCATCATTTGAATATCCCTCCCTCTAACCATCCCTCCATCTATTATCCCTAAGCCGGTCTCTGATTGTAATCAGCAGTCCTGGCTCCCCACATGAACTATGCAACTGTTTTCCCATGTGCTGCATTCACCATCAGCAATCAGTCACTGTTGCCTGTGTGTAAAGCTCTAACACACACACACACACACACACACACACACACACACACACACACACACACACACACACACACACACACACACACACACACACACACACACACACACACACACACGGAATAATGTACACACTGACAAGTGAACGCACACATGCCCACATATTATTTTACATGGCAACACGCGAACCATTATTTATTGGATGTCATGTGTGATACTTTCTCTTTAGTGACAGCCAGGTGGGTATGCAGTCACCTGTGTGATACTTTCTCTTTAGTGACAGCCAAAGAGAAAGTGAGAGCCAGGTGGGTATGCAGTCACCTGTGTGATACTTTCTCTTTAGTGACAGCCAGGTGGGTATGCAAGTCACCTGTGTGATACTTTCTCTTTAGTGACAGCCAAAGAGAAAGTGAGAGCCAGGTGGGTATGCAGTCACCTGTGTGATACTTTCTCTTTAGTGACAGCCAAAGAGAAAGTGACAGCCAGGTGGGTATGCAGTCACCTGTGTGATACTTTCTCTTTAGTGACAGCCAAAGAGAAAGTGAGAGCCAGGTGGGTATGCAGTCACCTGTGTGATACTTTCTCTTTAGTGACGGCCAGGTGGGTATGCAGTCACCTGTGTGATACTTTCTCTTTAGTGACAGCCAGGTGGGTATGCAGTCACCTGTGTGATACTTTCTCTTTAGTGACGGCCAGGTGGGTATGCAGTCACCTGTGTGATACTTTCTCTTTAGTGACGGCCAGGTGGGTATGCAGTCACCTGTGTGATACTTTCTCTTTAGTGACAGCCAGGTGGGTATGCAGTCACCTGTGTGATACTTTCTCTTTAGTGACAGCCAAAGAGAAAGTGAGAGCCAGGTGGGTATGCAGTCACCTGTGTGATACTTTCTCTTTAGTGACAGCCAGGTGGGTATGCAAGTCACCTGTGTGATACTTTCTCTTTAGTGACAGCCAAAGAGAAAGTGAGAGCCAGGTGGGTATGCAGTCACCTGTGTGATACTTTCTCTTTAGTGACAGCCAAAGAGAAAGTGACAGCCAGGTGGGTATGCAGTCACCTGTGTGATACTTTCTCTTTAGTGACAGCCAAAGAGAAAGTGAGAGCCAGGTGGGTATGCAGTCACCTGTGTGATACTTTCTTTTTAGTGACGGCCAGGTGGGTATGCAGTCACCTGTGTGATACTTTCTCTTTAGTGACAGCCAGGTGGGTATGCAGTCACCTGTGTGATACTTTCTCTTTAGTGACGGCCAGGTGGGTATGCAGTCACCTGTGTGATACTTTCTCTTTAGTGAGAGCCAGGTGGGTATGCAGTCACCTGTGTGATACTTTCTCTTTAGTGTCAGCCAGGCGGGTATGCAGTCACCTGTGTGATACTTTCTCTTTAGTGACAGCCAGTTGGGTATGCAAGTCACCTGTGTGATACTTTCTCTTTAGTGACAGCCAAAGAGAAAGTGAGAGCCAGGTGGGTATGCAGTCACCTGTGTGATACTTTCTCTTTAGTGACAGCCAAAGAGAAAGTGACAGCCAGGTGGGTATGCAGTCACCTGTGTGATACTTTCTCTTTAGTGACAGCCAAAGAGAAAGTGAGAGCCAGGTGGGTATGCAGTCACCTGTGTGATACTTTCTCTTTAGTGACAGCCAGGTGGGTATGCAGTCACCTGTGTGATACTTTCTCTTTAGTGACAGCCAGGTGGGATGCAGTCACCTGTGTGATACTTTCTCTTTAGTGACGGCCAGGTGGGTATGCAGTCACCTGTGTGATACTTTCTCTTTAGTGAGAGCCAGGTGGGTATGCAGTCACCTGTGTGATACTTTCTCTTTAGTGTCAGCCAGGTGGGTATGCAGTCACCTGTGTGATACTTTCTCTTTAGTGACAGCCAGGTGGGTATGCAGTCACCTTTGTGATACTTTCTCTTTAGTGACAGCCAAAGAGAAAGTGAGAGCCAGGTGGGTATGCAGTCACCTGTGTGATACTTTCTCTTTAGTGACAGCCAAAGAGAAAGTGAGAGCCAGGTGGGTATGCAGTCACCTGTGTGATACTTTCTCTTTAGTGACAGCCAAAGAGAAAGTGAGAGCCAGGTGGGTATGCAGTCACCTGTGTGATACTTTCTCTTTAGTGACAGCCAAAGAGAAAGTGAGAGCCAGGTGGGTATGCAGTCACCTGTGTGATACTTTCTCTTTAGTGACAGCCAGGTGGGTATGCAGTCACCTGTGTGATACTTTCTCTTTATTGACAGCCAGGTGGGTATGCAGTCACCTGTGTGATACTTTCTCTTTAGTGACAGCCAAAGAGAAAGTGAGAGCCAGGTGGGTATGCAGTCACCTGTGTGATACTTTCTCTTTAGTGACAGCCAAAGAGAAAGTGAGAGCCAGGTGGGTATGCAGTCACCTGTGTGATACTTTCTCTTTAGTGACAGCCAGGTGGGTATGCAAGTCACCTGTGTGATACTTTCTCTTTAGTGACAGCCAAAGAGAAAGTGAGAGCCAGGTGGGTATGCAGTCATCTGTGTGATACTTTCTCTTTAGTGACAGCCAAAGAGAAAGTGACAGCCAGGTGGGTATGCAGTCACCTGTGTGATACTTTCTCTTTAGTGACAGCCAAAGAGAAAGTGAGAGCCAGGTGGGTATGCAGTCACCTGTGTGATACTTTCTCTTTAGTGACGGCCAGGTGGGTATGCAGTCACCTGTGTGATACTTTCTCTTTAGTGACAGCCAGGTGGGTATGCAGTCACCTGTGTGATACTTTCTCTTTAGTGACGGCCAGGTGGGTATGCAGTCACCTGTGTGATACTTTCTCTTTAGTGAGAGCCAGGTGGGTATGCAGTCACCTGTGTGATACTTTCTCTTTAGTGACAGCCAGGTGGGTATGCAGTCACCTGTGTGATACTTTCTCTTTAGTGACAGCCAGGTGGGTATGCAGTCACCTGTGTGATACTTTCTCTTTAGTGACAGCCAAAGAGAAAGTGAGAGCCAGGTGGGTATGCAGTCACCTGTGTGATACTTTCTCTTTAGTGACAGCCAGGTGGGTATGCAAGTCACCTGTGTGATACTTTCTCTTTAGTGACAGCCAAAGAGAAAGTGAGAGCCAGGTGGGTATGCAGTCACCTGTGTGATACTTTCTCTTTAGTGACAGCCAAAGAGAAAGTGACAGCCAGGTGGGTATGCAGTCACCTGTGTGATACTTTCTCTTTAGTGACAGCCAAAGAGAAAGTGAGAGCCAGGTGGGTATGCAGTCACCTGTGTGATACTTTCTCTTTAGTGACGGCCAGGTGGGTATGCAGTCACCTGTGTGATACTTTCTCTTTAGTGACAGCCAGGTGGGTATGCAGTCACCTGTGTGATACTTTCTCTTTAGTGACAGCCAATGAGAAAGTGAGAGCCAGGTGGGTATGCAGTCACCTGTGAAAGCCCTAAAACACTTCTAGAAGTAGCTCTTGAAAGGAGTCAGTAAACATTCACTCTTTCTCAGCTTTTGCACGTAGGGACATGTGCATTTCATTTAACAAAACATTTGTAATAGATATTTTGTCGGAGTTTGTACCGGTATCTGTTAAGACTTTTCTCAAAGAGGACAAGTTCAAAGCGACGCCATAGAGGACAAGTGTGTTTTTTGAAGCCACCAACAACTAGACAAGAAGAAGAAACCCAGACGACTCATTGTGAAGCTGTGTCAACAAACACATCAAAAAGAATATCTACAACGTATTTCAACACAACTTGTTCCTTACAGTAATGAAACATAACTATAGGAAAACAAGAGGCAATGTGTTTGTTAGTTTTGTTTGTCCTCTGAGTTTGTCCTTACAGGGGTCATTTTGATTGATGGAACCTTTTTAGGGCCGAGGCAGTAGAGATTTGGAGTTTTGATGTTCAAAGATGTGCGTTGCAACAGATGTTGAGTGTCTGTCACTTAATGAACGCATCCCTGTGTCTGCTTTTATCTTGAAAAGAAGTTGGTGCTGTTGAAAATCACAGAAGCAGCCTAGAATGAACACTGAGGAGCAACTTTACTGAACAAATATATAAAACACAACATGCAACAATTTCAACGATTTTACTGAGTTACAGTTCATATACGGAAATCAGTCAATTGAAATAAATTCCTTAGGTCCTAATCTATGGATTTTACATGACTGGGTCGGTGTGCAGCCATGGGTGGGCCTGGGAGGGCATGGGCCCACCCACTCACTGGGGTGCCAGACCAGAAGGAGTTTCCCCCACAAAAGGGTTTAATACAGACAGAAATACTCCTCAGTTTAATCAGCTGTCCGGGTGGCTGGTCTCAGACAGTCCCGATGGTGAAGAATTCTGATGTGGAGGTCCTGGGCTGGCGTGGTTACACGTGGTCTGTGGTTGTGAGGCCAGTTGGACGTACTGCCAAATTCTCAAAAAGAACTGAAGCTGCTTATGGAAGAGAAATTAACATTGAATTATCTGGCAACAGCTCTGGTGGACATTCCTGCAGTCAGCATGCCGATTGCATGCTCCGATAAAACTGGAGACATCTGTGGCATTGTGTTGTGTGACAAAACCGCACATTTTAGAGTGGCCTTTTATTGTCCCAGGCACAAGGTTCACCTGTGTAATGATCATGCTGTTTAATCAGCTTCTTCATATGCCACACCTGTTAGGTGGAAGAATTATCTTCGCAAAGGAGAAATGCTCACTAACAGGGATGTGAACAAATTTGTGCATCAAATTTGAGAGAAAAGCTTTTTGTGCATATGGAACATTTCTGGGATCTTTTATTTCAGCTTGTGAAATATGCAACCAATACTTTGCACGGGTTCATCACTCAAACTGGACAGTCTTATCTCAATCTCTTCATTCAAAGACTCAATCATGGACACTCTTACTGACAGTTGTGGCCGCTTTGCGTGATGTATTGTTGTCTCTACCTTCTTTCCCTTTGTGCTGTTGTCTGTGCCCAATTATGTTTGTAGCATATTGTTGTCATGTTGCGTTGTGTTGCTGCCATGCTGTGTTGTCATCTTAGGTCTCTCTTTATGTAGTGTTGGTCTTTCTTGTCGTGATGTTTTCTCCTATATTTTTATTTGATTTATTTTTAATCCCAGACACCGTCCCCACAGGAGGCCTTTTGCCTTTTGGTAGGCCGTCATTGTAAAGAAGATGTTATTCCTAACTGACTTGCCTAGTTAAATAAAGGTTAGATATATTTCAAACAAATGCCATGGTACCCAGGGTCACACATAGCTACAATATTATAAGTAGTTCTGTAATGTTGCATATTGTTGTATGGACTGTATTGACGACTTGGTTGCATTCATTAACAGACAAAGTGTAGCTGAGTCTCAAATTTCTATTTTGCTGGATCCTATTAGACTACACACGTGGGAGAGTAGTGCACTAGTAGTGCCCTACCTATGAGTGTAAGGCTGTAGGGCTGTGGTCTAAAGTGGTGCACTATATAGGGAATATGGTATCATTTGAGTTGTAGCCATGGTCATTATCATGATGAAAACCAGACACCACAAGAAATATGAAGGACCAAAAGAATGGTCTATGAGAAACACATTAATATGTTTGCAGACTCTCTGGAATGGACTCCAATGTGTGGAAAGCTTTGCGCGTAATTAGACCTTAGATCTCTCATCACCCTCTCCTGCCCACGTCTTTTTATCCTATAATGGACTTGCTTAAGAGGCCTTTCCTTTTGCCTGGTGGTGTATAATAGGCTGGACCATTAATAAAGCACTTTGATCTGCCCACAATGGAACAATCCCCTTGGGGACAATGTAGAGCGCATTTCCCTAGCTTTCTCCTCTCTCTCATCCACTTTACACACCAGCACTCACCGTGGCTGGTTGGCAATGGCATCACCTAGCAGTCAATGGAAATAGGAAGAGAATACATGGGAGAGTGAAGCACTATTAGGCCAACAGGGAGGATTGTGAGATAATAGTAGTGGGATAGTTGAATCTGTGTGTGTCCATTTACACATTTTTGGACCAGTGGAATAACCTTCTTGCAGGTCCAGATGGACTACAGTTTCACGCCTGTCCCAAATGGCACCCTATTCCCTTTATAGGGCCCATAGGGGTCTGGTCAGAAGTAGTAGTGCACTATATAGGGAATAGGGTGCAATTTGTTACACAGACAATGCCAGCTTTGCAGGAGAAGGGTGAGAATGTGAATACTATTACAACTCAACACATGCCACTTCGGTTCACAGAATTGAACAATCTAACAAAATAAGTGACAAATGGGACTCAAAAACAATTATTCTAGTGCTCAGGAGAGCACACATCTCAGTAATAATGCAAATGTGGCCTATTACAGTGTGTGTGTGTGTCTAGCGTATAGCGTACCCAGCAACGGATGCACGCACACGCACACGTACACACCTCATCCCACCAGTGGTGAAAAAGTACCAAAATGTCATACTGTAGTAAAAGTAAAGACACCTTCATAGAAATTGACTCAAGTAAAAGTCACCCAGTAAAATACAGTTGTGGCCAAAAGTTTTGAGAATGACAGAATTGTTAATTTTCACAGTCTGCTGCCTCAGTTTGTATGATGGCAATTTGCATATACTCCAGAATGTTATGAAGAGTGATTAGATGAATTGTAATTAATTACAAAGTCCCTATTTGCCATGCAAATGAACTGAATGCCAAAAACACATTTCCGCTGCATTTCAGCCCTGCCACAAAAGGACCAGTTGACATCATGTCAGTGATTCTCTCGTTAACACAGGTGTGAGTGTTAACGAGGACAAGGCTGGAGATCACTCTGTCATGCTGATTGAGTTCAAATAACAGACTAGAAGCTTAAAAAGGAGGGTGGTGCTTAGAATCATTGTTCTTCCTGTCAGTCATGGTTACCTGCAAGGAAACATGTGCCGTCATCATTGTTTTGCACAAAAAAGGCTTCACATGCAAGGATATTGCTGCCAGTAAGGTTGCACCTAAACCAACCATTTATCGGATCATCAAGAACTTCAAGGAGAGTGGTTCAATTGTTGTGAACAAGTCTTCAGGACGCCCAAGAAAGTCCAGCAAGCGCCAGGACCATCTCTTAAAGTTGAATCAGCTGCGGGATCGGGGCACCACCAGAACAGCGCTTGCTCAAGAATGGCAGCAGGCAGGTGTGAGTGCATCTGCATGCACAGTGAGGCAAAGACTTTTGGAGGATGGCCTGGTGTCAAGAAGGGCAGCAAAGATGTCACTTCTCTCCAGGAAAAACATCAGGGACAGACTGATATTCTGCAAAAGGTACAGAGATTGGACTGCTGAGGACTGGGGTAAAGTAATTTTCTCTGCTGAATCCCCTTTCCAATTGTTTTGGGCATCCGGAAATAAAGCTTGTCCGGAGAGAACAAGGTGAGCGCTACCATCAGTCCTGTGTCATGCCAACAGTAAAGCATCCTGAGACCATTCATGTGTGGGGTTGCTTCTCAGCCAAGGTAGTGGGCTCACTCACAATTTTGCCTAAGAACACAGCCATGAATAAAGAATGGTACCAACATATCCTCTGAGAGCAACTTCTCCCAACAATCAAGGAACAGTTGGGTGACGAAATGCCTTTTCCAGCATGATTGAGCACCTTGCCATAAGGCAAAAGTGATAACTAAGTGATTCGGGGAACAAAACATCGATATTTTGGGTTCATGGCCAGGAAACTCCCCAGACCTTAATCCCAGTGAGAACTTGTGGTCAACCCTCAAGATGCGGGTGGACAAACAAAAACCCACAAATTCTGACAAACTCCAAGCATTGATTATGCAAGAATGGGCTGCCATCAGTCAGGATGTGGCCCAGAAGTTAATTGACAGCATGCCATGGCGGATTGCAGAGGTCTTGAAAAAGAAGGGTCAACACTGCAAATATTGACTCTTTGCATCAACTTCATGTAATTGTTAATAAAAGCCTTTGACACTTATGAAAGTATCCATAGTAACATTTGACATAAATATCTAACGACACTGAAGCAGCAGACTTTTGTGTTTTTGGCCGAGTGTGGTTCCCAATCAGAGGCAGCTGTCGATCTTTGTCTCTGATTGGGGATCATACTTAGGCAGCCCTTTTTCCCACATTTAGTTTGTGGGATCTTGTTTTTGTTTGTTGCATCTGAAGCTTTACGTTTGTTATGTTGTTTATTGCTTTTTTGGTGGAACATTTCATTTAAAAAATGCTGGACCTTGGTCCGGTCATTCTACCACTAATGACGGACGTAACACTTGCGTTAAAGTCTAAAAGTAATTGGTTTAAAATATACTCAAGTATCAAAAGTAAAAGTATAAATTATTTCAAAAGCACTTCATTTTTTATTTACTGATAGCCAGGGGAACACTCCAACATTCAGACATCCTTTACAAATGAAGCATTTGTGTTTAGTGAGTCCACCAGATCAGAGGCAGTAGGGATGACCAGGGTTGGTCTCTAGATAAGGGTGGGAATTTTACATTCAAAATGTAACGAGTACTTTTGGGTGTCAGGGCAAATGTATGGAGTAAAAAGTACATAATTTTCTTTAGGAATGTAGTAAAAGTAAAAATGGTCAATAATATAAATAGTGCAGTAAAGATACCCCTTAAGTAGTACTTTAAAGTATTTTTACTTAAGTACTTTACACCACTGCATCCCACTTGCAGTCATGTTAAAACTTCTTAGGGCTGCAATCCTGTTAATGGGATTGATATGACAACAGCCAGTGAAAGTGCAGAGCTCCAAATTCAAACAACAGAAATCTCATAATTAATATTCCTCATACATACATGTGTCTTATACCATTTTAAAGGTAATCTTGTTGTTAATCCCACCAAAGTGTCTGATTTCAAATAGGCTTTACAGCGAAAGCACCACAAACGATTATGTTAGGTCACCTCCAAGTCACTGAAAAATTCAGCCATTTTTCCAGCCAAAGAGAGTCACAAAATGCACAAATAGAGATAAAATGAATCACTAACCTGATGATCTTCATCAGATGACACCCACAGGACTTCATGTTACACAGTACATATATGTTTTGTTCGATAAAGTGCATATTTATATTTAAAAAATCTCAGTATACATTGGTGTGTTACGTTCACTAGTTCCAAAAACATCCGGTGATATTGCAGAGAGCCACATCATTTTACAGAAATACTCATTATAAATGTTGATGAAAATATAATTGTTAGACATGGAAATATAGATACACTCCTCCTTAATGCACCCGCTGTGTCCGATTTTTTGAAAACTTCACAGAAAAAGCAAACCATGCAATAATCTGAGTACAGCTTTCAGACAACAAAGCAGCCAAAATATATCCGCCATGTTGGGTAGTCAACAGAAGTCAGAAATAGCATTATAAATATTAACTAACCTTTGATGATCTTCATCAGAATGCACTCCCAGGAATCCCAGTTCCACATTAAATGTTTAATTTAGTACGATAATGTCCATTTATGTCCAAAGAGCTACTTTTGTTAGCACCTTTGGTAAACAAATCCAAAGTCATGAAGAGCGTTCCCTAGTTGCAGACGAAATGACAAAAAGTTCCGTTACTGTCCGTAGAAACTTGTCAAACTAAGTATAGAATCAATCTTTAGGATGTTTTTAACATAAAATGTCAATAATGTTCCAACCGGAGAATTCCTATGTCTGAAGAAAATCAATGGAACGAGAGCTAACTCTCTCGTGACCGCGACTCAGCGCCTGTGGCAATCTGCCAGACACCTGGCTCAAACAGCCCTTATAAGCCACCACTTCACAGTAGAATCCTCAAACAAGTTTCTAAAGACGGTTGACATCTAGTGGAAGCCTTAGGAAGTGCAACAACCAATTTCCCACTGTGTATTCAATAGGGGCTGGGTTGAAACCTCAGATTTCCCACTTCCTGTTTGGATTTCTTCTCAGGTTTTTGCCTGCCATATGAGTTCTGTTATACTCACATACATCATTCAAACAGTTTTAGAAACTTCAGAGTGTTTTCTATCCAATACTAATAATACTGTGCATATATTAGCAGCTGGGACTGAGGAGCAGGCCATTTTCTCTGGGCACCTCAATAGTGCCCCTGCAGCCATAAGACGTTTTAAGGCTGTGTGCCCCGCATCCTTTTATTTGACACCAGCGAGAGGAGACAGTGGGCGAGATGAGGTGTGTGTACTGAAGTGGAAAGGCCTATGGCGACGTGATGAGCACCACTGTACGGACGGACAGACGGACAGAGAACGTGTTATCAAGTGAAAGTGAGGGAGAGAGATCATATAAGCAGATAGAGAGTAGAGAGAGAGAAGTAGAGAGAGAGAAATAGAGAGAGAGAACATGCTCTGTACAGTGGAGTGGACACCTGCCTGTTGGGCCTGGCTGACCCCAGCTGCTAATGAATCAAGATCCAGAACGCAGCCAAATAGCAGGAATGCTCGTTAAGCCAACCACTAAAGGAACATAAGCACAGTAAGCACAGTCTTAATGTGATGACTTAAGTTGATTGAATTTCCCCTGAGAAATAAAATGCTATGGCGACAACAAAACCACAGGGCATTAAATAGATAGGCTACAACACCAACACGACATTACATACAACACAGGGTAAGGCATGTATACATATCTTACAGGGAATAACACATGAGTAAACACAACAGGGGTAGATGGTTACTAGGCTACATGTAAGACAAGAATAAAGCCTGTGTGTGGATGTGAGCTTTCCTTTATTAATGAGCTGAGACACTGGGTCAGGTATGCTGGTAAACACCCAGCAGAAGCCTTTCATTGGCTGTCTGCCTCTGTCTGTACTGTTATTGTCACCAGCTCTGGAAAAATAAGAGAGAGGAACGAGTGATGGAGGGAGGGGGAATGGAGGGAGAGAGAGAGAAAGGGATGGGAAAGATAATATGGTGAAGGAATGGGGAGAGAGAGAGAGATTTCTCTAGTTTGGCTATCAGGGTGGAGATAAGAGCGGAGGAAGAGGAGGACAGGAGAGAGCCATAGATGGATGCAGAGCCTCAGTGGAAGACAAATCTATGGACAACACATACAGTGCATTCGGGAAAGTATTCAGACCCCTTCCCCTTTTTCCATCATTTGTTACGTTACAGGCTTATTCTAAAATGTATGAAATAATTTTTTCCCTCATCAATCTACACATAATACCCCAATAATGACAAAGCTAAAACAGGTTTTTAGAGAAAAAAAAGGTATTCAGAGCCTTTGCAATGAGACTCGAAATTTAGCTCAGGTGCATCCTATTTCCATTGATTATCCAACAACTTCATTGTTGGAGTCCACCTGTGGTAAATTCAATTGATTTGACATGATTTTCTGCAGCATTGACATTCCCAAACAACACAGTGGCCTCTAGCATTCTTAAATGGAAGAAGTTTGGGTTCACCAAGACTCTTCCTAGAGCTGGCTGCCCAGCCAAGCTGAGTAATCGGTGGAGTAAGGCCTTGGTCAGGGAGGTGACCGAGAGCCTGATGGTCACTCTGACAGAGCCCCGGAGGAAATGAGCTCTGTGGAGATGGTATAACCTTACAGAAGGACAACCATCTTGGCAGCACTCCACCAATTAGGCCTTTATGGTAGAGTGGCCACTCCTCAGTTAAAGGCACATGACAGCCCACTTGGAGTTTGCAAAAGGCACCAAAAGGACTCTATAAGACCATGAGAAACAAGATTCTCTCGTCTGATGAAATCAAGATTGAACTTTTTGGCCTGAATGCCAAGCATCATGTCTGAAGGAAACCTGGCACCATTCCTACAGTGAAGCATGGTGGAGGCAGCATCATGCTATGGGGATGTTTTTCAGCGGCAGGGAAGGGGAGACAGGATCGAGGGAAAGATGAACGGAGCAAAGTACAGAGACATCCTTGATGAAAAGCTCAGGAACTCAGACTGCGGTAAAAGTTTACCTTACAACAGGACACCGACCCTAAGCACACAGCCAAGACAATGCAGGAGTGGCTTCGGGACAAGTCTCTGATTGTCTTTGAGTGGTCCAGCCAGAGCCCGGACTTGAACATGATCGGACATCTCTGGAAAGACCTGAAAATAGCTGTGCAATCCAACCTGGCAATCCAACCTGACAGAGCTTGAGAGGATCTGCAGAGAAGAATGGGAGAAACTCCCCAAATACAGTTGTACCAAGTTTGTAGCATCATACCCCCAAAAAACATGTTGCAATCACTGCCAAAGGTGATTCAACAAAGTACTGAGTAAAGGGTCTTGAATACTTGTGTAAATTTTATATTTCCATTGCTTTTAGTTTTTATAAATTGCAAACATTTTAAAAATCTGTTTTTGCTTCATCATTATGTGGTATTGTATGTAGATTGATGAGGATTTTAATTATTTTAATACATTTTAGAATAATGCTGTAATGTAACAAAATGTGGAAAAAGGCAAGGGGTCAGAATACTTTCCGAATGCACTTTATCATAGCAGAGAAACAGAGATAAGATGGTGCCGGAGAACAAGGCTGACGTTTTAATTATTCCTAACCAATTTAATTTTTGTAAATGATTTTGTACATAATGCTGCTGCTATCTTGCCACGGACTGGCAGAATACTTGTTTTCCTTTAACGAGTCCAACGTGAATGACATACTGCTTCCCCAGGAACAGGCCCAGATCCCTGTTATTTGCGTGAAGAGAAGGAGGAGAAAAACAAATCACTCTGACAGCCACCACCAAAATAAAAGCCTGAAACTATGTCTAGTGACTGTAGACACATTAGGGAAGCCATAGAAAAAAGGAATCTGGTTGATATGCCTTTCAATGGGCAATAGGGATGCATAGAAAGACAAGGGTTTCAAAATAAGAGTCACTTCCTGATTGGATTTTTCTCAGGCTTTCGCCTACAATGTCAGTTCTGTTATACTCACAGACAATATTTTTACAGTTTTGGAAACTTTTGAGTGTTTTCTATCCTAGGATGTCAATTATATGCATATTCTAGCATCTGGTCCTGAGAAATAGCCCGTTTACTTTGGGAACGTTATTTTTCCAAAAATGAAAATAGTGCCCCCTAGTTTCAAGACGTTAAACCAGAGGGAAAAAATCTGGACCACCTTTATTCCAAACAGAGATGCATACAAAGCTCTCCCTCGCCCTCCATTTGGCAAATCTGACCATAATTCCATCCTCCTGATTCCTGCTTACAAGCAAAAATTAAACCAGGAAGCACCAGTGACTCGGTCTATAAAAAAGTGGTCAGATAAAGCAG
Source organism: Oncorhynchus gorbuscha (assembly GCF_021184085.1). Lineage (NCBI taxonomy): Eukaryota > Metazoa > Chordata > Actinopteri > Salmoniformes > Salmonidae > Oncorhynchus > Oncorhynchus gorbuscha. Next base: position 49,820 of record NW_025745221.1, on the reverse strand, counting down.
ATACTAAACTACAGGACTGTTTTGCTAGCACAGACTGGAGTATGTTCCAGGATTCCTCCGATGGCATTGAGGAGTACACCACATCAGTCATTGGCTTCATCAATAAGTGCATTGATGACGTCGCCCCCACAGTGTCCGTATGTACATACCTGTCACGAGAATTATGTTCTCAATGTTCATAAACCCAATTCAATTAACTACTCAGCCTGAAGCCCAGAATTTGTAAGAAACTGGTTGAAATGAATCAGACGGAGGCCCAGCTACGATAGTCAGAAAGTTTATTTACGAGAGAGCTCCTCTGTTGTACAAGACAATTCATTTTATACTGGCTTCTCACGCACACACATTCACTAACATTAGCACACAATGTCCTGCTACCCAGCAGACAACGATTAGAGGAATCCGTGACTTACTCCCCATCCTTCCATACCTGGAAGTACTCTCAGTGGCCCCAGCCAAGGTCGGCACCGAATCTTGCTCAGACAGTCTGTTTTTAAGATACTATAACAGACATAACCTACACACACGGATGTATAATTCGACTGACTAAAACCACACACACCATTAGAATAATCTCATGATTCTAATCAATTTCATACAATCATATGGTTTCAGGGTGGAATATTCTAATCATTCACATGATCAAATAAAGCCCATTATCAATACCCCAACCAGAAGCCATGGATTACAGGCAACATCCGCACTGAGCTAAAGCGGGACTCCAACCAGGAAGCTTATAAGAAATCCCACTATCTCCTCCGACGAAACATCAAATAGGAAAAGTGTCAATACAGGGCTAAGAACGAATCGTACTACACCGGCTCTGGCGCTTGTTGGATGTGCCAGTGCTTGCAAACCATTACAGACCACAAAGGGGAGCACAGCCAAGAGCTGCCCAGTGACACAAGCCTACCAGACGAGCCAAACTACTTCTATGCTTGCTTCGAGGCAAATAACACTGAAACTTGCATGAGAGCCCCAGCTGTTCCGGAACACTGTGTGATCACGCTCTCCGCAGTCGCTGTAAGACCTTTAAACAGGTCAACATTCACAAGGCCGCAGGGCCAGACGGATTACCAGGACGTGTACTGTGAGCATGCACTGACCAACTGGCAAGTGTATTCACTGATATTTTCATCCTATCCCTGTCCGAGTCTGTAATACCAACACGTTTCAAGCAGACCACCATTGTCCCTGTGCCCAAGAACAATAAGGTAACCTACCTAAATAACTACCGACCAGTAGCAGTCACGTCTGTAGCCAGTGCTTTGAAAGGCTGGTCATGGCTCACAACACCATTATCCCAGAAACCCTAGACCCACTCCAATTTGCATACCGCACCAACAGATCCACAGATGATGCAATCTCTATTGCACATCACACTGCCCTTTCCCACCTGGACAAAAGGAACACCTATGTGAAAATGCTATTAATTGACTACAGCTCAGAGTTAAACACCATAGCGCCCTCAAAACTCATCAGTAAGCTAAGAACCCTAGGACTAAACACTTCCCTCTCCAACTGGATCCTGGACTTCCTGACGGACCGCCCCCAGCTTATAAGGGTAGGTAGCAACACATCCACCATGCTGATCTTCAACACTGGGGCCCCTCAGGGGTGCGTGCTTAGTCCCCTCCTATACTTCCTGTTCACCCATGACTGTGTGGCCAAACACGACTCCAACACCATCATTAAATTTGCCGATGACACAACAGTGATAGGCTTGATCACCGACCACAATGAGATCACCTATAGGGAGGAGGTCAGAGACTTGGCCGAGATGTGCCAGGACAATAACCTCTCATTCAACGTGATCAAGACAAAGGAGATGATTGTGGACTACAGGAAAAAGAGGACCACACATGCCCTCATTATCATTGACGGGGCTGTAGTTGAGCAGGTTGAGAGCTTCAAGTTCCTTGGTGTCCACATTACCAACAAACTAACATACAAACACACCAAGACAGTCATTAATAGGGCACGACAAAATATATTCCCCCTCAGGAGACTGAAAAGATTTGGCATGAGTCCTCAGATCTGCAAAAGGTTCTACAGCTGCACGATCGAGAGCATCCTGACTGGTTTATCACTGCCTGCTATGGCAACTGCTCGGCCTCCGACCGCAAGGCACTACAGAGGGTAGTGCATATGGCCCAGAACATCACTGGGGCCAAGCTTCCTGCCATCCAGGACCACTACACCAGGCTGTGTCAAAGGAAAGCCCTACCGGAGTGCCAAGCCATAGGAATCCTGAACATCTAATCAAATGGCTACACAGAATATTTGCATCCCCCCCCGATTACACTGCTGCTACTACATTGTTGGTTGGAGGCTCGACAGTAAGCATTTCACTGTTGTATTCGGCGCATGTGACTAATAAGAGAGAGAGAGAGCGAGAGACATAGAGAGAGAGACATAGAGAGAGAGAGACAGAGAGAGAGAGAGAGAGAGAGACAGAAAGAGCGAGAGAGAGAGAGAGAGAGACACCGCGAGAGAGAGGCAGCGAGAGAGAGAGACATAGAGAAACAGAGAGACAGCGAGGGAGAGAGAGACATAGAGAGACAGCGAGAGAGAGAGAGAGAGAGAGACAGCAAGAGAGAGAGACAGAGAGACATAGAGAGACAGCAAGAGAGAGAGAGAGACAGCGAGAGAGAGACAGCGAGAGAGAGAGAGAGAGAGACAGAGAGAGAGACAGCGAGAGAGAGAGGGAGACAGAGAGAGAGAGAGAGAGAGAGACAGCGAGAGAGAGAGAGACAGCGAGAGAGAGACAGAGAGAGACAGACAGCGAGAGAGAGACAGAGAGAGACAGACAGCGAGAGAGACAGACAGACAGCGAGAGAGACAGTGAGACAGTGAGAGACAGAGAGAGAGAGAGAGACAGAGAGACAGCGAGAGAGAGAGACAGAGAGAGACAGACAGCGAGAGAGACAGACAGACAGAGAGAGAGACAGCAAGAGAGAGAGAGAGAGAGAGAGAGAGAGAGAGAGAGACAGCGAGAGAGAGACAGAGAGAGACAGACAGAGAGAGACAGACAGTGAGAGACAGACAGTGAGAGAGACAGACAGACAGCGAGAGAGAGACCGAGAGAGACAGACAGCGAGAGAGACAGACAGACAGCGAGAGACAGCGAGACAGACAGGACAGACAGACAGCGAGAGAGACAGCGAGAGAGACAGAGAGAGACAGACAGCGAGAGAGACAGACAGCGAGAGAGACAGACAGCGAGAGAGACAGCGAGACAGCGAGACAGCGAGAGAGAGAGAGAGAGAGAGAGAGAGAGAGAGAGAGAGAGAGAGAGAGAGAGAGAGAGAGAGAGAGACAGAGAGAGACAGACAGCGAGAGAGAGAGAGAGAGAGAGAGAGAGAGAGAGAGAGAGAGAGAGAGAGAGAGAGAGAGAGAGAGAGAGAGAGAGACAGAGACAGAGAGAGAGACAGACAGCGAGAGAGACAGACAGCGAGAGAGACAGACAGACAGTGAGAGAGACAGCGAGACAGACAGGACAGACAGATTGACTGGCAGTGTGCCTGAGACAATCATTTACCGTCAGCATTGTCTACTTCTCCAAGCATGGACACATGGGGAAAATGCAGCTGAAAATTGTACCTGTTAAATCATTTATAAGGTAATGATTTAAAACAATCATTTTTTGCTTTCTTTTCTGTTTATTTTCAAGAAATATTTTTGGTTATGGTTAATAATTCTACAAACAACAACAAATGAATATCCTTGTTTACTCGTCTGGATAACAGGTGCATAGGCGACAACAGTAATCTACTCCTACAGAATATTTTGTCTTCAACTGTAGCTCAATATTATTCAAACGATATTCCACAAGGTATAAACTGTGGACACTTCACTGAACCATCAACAGGCCTTATGTTACAGCCTAATCTAAATGGGTGATCATTTATTTCCAGGCAGGCTTGACTGCTGAATGCTAACATCGCTGTGAATACAATGGTGAGTATGACTCACCAGATTGGCACTGTCCACAGTGCTGCCAGTGGTAATGGAATCCCTCATCCTTGTTCCTGTGTTTCACTGGAACACTCATTCATTCTCATGTGCTGCTACCGCCATCTATAGGACACAAGACAAGTTGCATATCGTAATTTATTCTGCCACTTATGATTTTGCATTTTTAGGACATAAAAAGACAAGATAAGCTTTAAAAACATATAAACTCAGCAAAAAAAGAAACGTCCTCTCACTGTCAACTGCGTTTATTTTCAGCAGACTTAACATGTGTAAATATTTGTATGAACATAAGATTCAACAAGTTCCATAGACATGTGACTAACAGAAATGGAACAATGTGTCCCTGAACAAAGGGGGGGGTAAAAATCAAAAGTAACAGTCAGTATCTGGTGTGGCCACCAGCTGCATTAAATACTGCAGTGCATGTCCTCCTCACGGACTGCACCAGATTTGCCAGTTCTTGCTGTGAGATGTCACCCCACTCTTCTACCAAGGCACCTACAAGTTCCTGGGGGAATGGCCCTAACCCTCACCCTTCGATCCAACAGGTCCCATGCGTGCTCAATGGGATTGAGATCAGGGCTCTTTGCTGGCCATGACAGAACACTGACACTCCAGCATGACTGACACTGACACTGACATTGCAGGAAATCACGCACAGAGCGAGCAGTATGGCTGGTGGAATTGTCATGCTGGAGGGTCATGTCAGGATGAGCCTACAGGAAGTGTACCACATGAGGGAGGAGGATGTCTTCCCTGTAACACACAGCATTGTCATGCTGGAGGGTCATGTCAGGATGAGCCTACAGGAAGGGTACCACATGAGGGAGGAGGATGTCTTCCCTGTAACACACAGCGTTGTCCTGCTGGAGGGTCATGTCAGGATGAGCCTGCAGGAAGGGTACCACATGAGGGAGGAGGATGTCTTCCCTGTAACACACAGCGTTGTCATGCTGGAGGGTCATGTCAGGATGAGCCTGCAGGAAGGGTACCACATGAGGGAGGAGGGTGTCTTCCCTGTAACACACAGCATTGTCATGCTGGAGGGTCATGTCAGGATGAGCCTGCAGGAAGGATACCACATGAGGGAGGAGGATGTCTTCCCTGTAACACACAGCGTTGTCATGCTGGAGGGTCATGTCAGGATGAGCCTGCAGGAAGGGTACCACATGAGGGAGGAGGATGTCTTCCCTGTAACACACAGCGTTGAGATTGCCTGCAATGACAACAAGCTCAGTCCAATGATGCTGTGACACACCGTCCCAGACCATGACCGACCCTCCACCTCCAAATCGATACCACTCCAGAGTACAGGCCTCAGTGTAACACTCATTCCTTTGACGATAAACGCGAATCCGACCATCACCCCTGGTGAGACATAACTGCAACTTGCCAGTGAAGAGTACTTTTTGCCAGTCCTGTCTGGTCCAGTGACAGTGGGTTTGTGCCCATAGGCGACGTTGTTGCCGGTGATGTCTGGTGAGGACGAGGACCTGCCTTACAACAGGCCTACAAGCCCTCAGTCTAGCCTCTCTCAGCTTATTGCGAACAGTCTGAGCACTGATGGAGGGATTTTGCATTCCTGGTGTAACTTGGGCAGTTGTTGTTGCCATCCTGTACCTGCCCTGCAGGTGTGATGTTCAGATGTACCAATTCTGTGCAGATGCACGATCAGCTGTCCATCCTGTCTCTCTGTAGCGCTGTCTTAGGCGTCTCACAGTATGGACATTGCAATTTATTGACCTGGCCACATCTGCAGTCCTTATGCCTCCTTGCAGCATGCCTAAGGCACGTAGATGAGCATGTTCATTAATTGTTTATGGTTCATTGAACAAGCATGGGAAACAGTGCTTAAACCCTTTACAATGAAGATCTGTGAAGTTATTTGGATTTTTATTAATTATCTTTGAAAGACAGGGTCCTGAAAATGGGACTTTTTTGAAAAACATGAGTTTATTTCGGGTTTTTTCTCTTTCCTGAGATAAAACTATTTGTTTGCATTCATCTTGTGATGATTTAAAAAAAAACATTTTTTTCATATTCAATAGGTATTATATATCTCAAATAAAATAAAGTAGGTTTTTTTCACACGCTCTGAATACAACAGGTTTAAACCTTACCGTGAAATGCTTACTTTCAAGCCCTTAACCAACAATGCAGTTCAAAGAAAGAGTTATTAAAAAAACAAAAAAATGTACTAAACAAACTAAAATAAAAATAGTAGAATTAAAATTAAAAGTAACACAATAAAAATAACAATAACGAGGCTATATATAGGGGGTACCGGTACTAAGTCAATGTGCGGGGGTACAGGTTAGTCGAGTTATTTTGTACATGTACAGTAGGTAGGGGTAAAGTGACAATACATAGAAAATAAACAGCGACCAGCAGCAGCGTAAAAACAAAGGGACAGGGGGGTGTCAATGTAAATAGTCCAGGTGGCCATTTGATTAATTGTTCAGCAGTCTTACAGCTTGGGGTAGAAGCTATTAAGGAGCCTTTTGGTCCAAGACTTAGCTCTCTGGTACCGCTTGCTGTGCGCTAGCAGAGATAACAGTTTATGACATGGGTGAACGTCATCTTTGACAATTTCTGGGGCCTTCCTTTGAAACCGCCTAGTATATAGGTCCTGGAAGGTAGGAAGCTTGGCTCCAGTAATGTACTGGGTCGTACGCACTACCCTCCGTAACGCCTTACAGTCAGATGCCGAGCAGTTGCCATACCAGGCGGTGAAGCAACCAGTGCTCTCGATGGTGCAGCTGTAGAACTTTTTGAGGATCTGGGGACCCATGCCAAATCTTTTCAGGCTCCTGAGGGGGAAAAGTTGTTGTTGTCCCCTTTTCACGACTGTCTTGGCGTGTTTGGACCATGATTGTTGGTTGGTGATGTGGACACCAAGGAACTTGAAACTCTCAACCTGCTCCACTACAGCCCCGTCGATCTTAACGGGGGCCTGTTCGGCCTGCCTTTTCCTGTATTCCACCATCAGCTCTCCTTTGTCTTATTCACATTGAGGGGAAAGGTTGTTGTCCTGGCACAACACTTCCAGGTCTCTGACCTCCCTATAGGTTGTATCATTGTTGTCGGTGATCAGGCCTATCATTGTTGTGTCGTCAGCAAACGTCAGGTTTGGACACGCAGTCATGGGTGAACAGGGAGTATAGGAGGGGACAAGCACGCACCACTGAGGGGCCCCAGTGTTGAGGATCAGCGTGGCAGATGTGTTGTTGCCTACCCTTACCATATGGGGGCGGCCGGTCAGGAAGTCCATATATTTTTATTTTTTTATATGTTTTCACCAGCCCAAATTCATAAGGCCAGCAGGGTTCCATGACCAAACTACTAGTCCTATTGATACATACAGCAATTCACCTCAGGACAAACTCCTAGTCCTATTGACACATATGGCAATTCACCTCAGGACAAACTCAAAGTCCTATTGACACATATGGCAATTTACCTCAGGACAAACTCATAGTCCTACTGACACATATGGCAATTTACCTCAGGACAAACTCATGGTCCTATTGATACATATGGAATCTACCTCAGGACAAACTCCACGTCCTATTTATACATATGGTAATTTACCTCAGGAAAAACTCCTAGTCCTATTGGGTTGATGTCAGCTTGGGTTCTGCTGTTGACATTTTATGTGGTTTAAAGCAATATGCAACTAAATGTAAATGGCATCAAAAAGGATATAACGGGATTAAAGGGGAGGTGATCTATATTCACACACTGCTATGTCAATGGTGATTAAAGAGGAGGTGATCTATATTCACACACTGCTATGTCAATGGGGATTAAAGAGGAGGTGATCTATATTCATACACTGCTATGTCAATGGGGATTAAAGGGGAGGTGATCTATATTCACACACTGCTATGTCAATGGAGATTAAAGGGGAGGTGATCTATATTCACACACTGCTATGTCAATGGAGATTAAAGGGGAGCTGATCTATATTCACACACTGCTATGTCAATGGAGGTTAAAGGGGAGGTGAGCTATAGTCATACACTGCTATGTCAATTGAGATTACAGGGGAGCTGATCTATATTTACACACTGCTATGTCAATGGAGATTAAAGGGGAGGTGATCTATAGTCATACACTGCTATGTCAATGGAGATTAAAGGGGAGGTGATCTATATTCACAAACTGCTATATTTACACACTGTCAATGGAGGAGATTACAGGTCAATGGAGATTACAGTGGAGCTGATCTATATTTACACACTGCTATGTCAATGGAGATTAAAGGGGAGGTGATCTATAGTCATACACTGCTATGTCAATGGAGATTAAACGGGAGGTGATCTATATTCACACACTGCTATGTCAATGGGGATTAAAGGGGAGGTGATCTATTTTCATACACCGCTATGTCAGTGGCGATTAAAGGGGAGGTGATCTATATTCACAAACTGCTATGTCAATGGGGATTAAAGGGGAGGTGATCTATATTCATACACTGTGATGTCAATGGAGATTAAAGGGGAGATGCCATGTCAAGAGACTTGGTCATTTCGGTCCTTTATTTGGTTTCATTAGAAAGGATGTATTGTATGTCTAGGGAAGCCAGACAATAGACATAATAAGCCAACGTTGAAAAGCATTGACATCTCCACATCATTTATCCGAATAATGTAAGTGTGTATAATCATCTCACTATAGTCTCTTTGTGTATATATTATTTCCCCTTTTAGAGCAACAATTTTACGATATATTCATATTTACCCCCAGTATGAGTAAACTGATCATTTAAATTTGGACTGTATGGAGTCTGGCTTTAAAGATGCTAAAACATGCTTTAAAAATTAAATGGTTTTGCTCTGCAGCACCAGCGAATGAAATGTGCGAGTTTAGCCTGCAGGGAGTTAGTTATACTGCGGAAGTACTCAGAGTGCATTAGACAGAAACAATGGATCAAAACAGACTAATTCATCTATGTGTTTTACATATATTCATTTCCTGCATAAAATATTGATGACAATAAACGTATTTGTTTTTCAAATGATGAAGAGGCTATCAAATATTTCAGACACACACCTCATTAAGGGAAAGAAGCCTACAGCGAGCATGCATTTTTAAAGAGGCAGGACGGATTCACAATGGGACTGGGCTGCAAACTGTTCTCAGAGCATTTCATATTATTCAGTAAATCCGAGAGACTACATTTAGTATGATATGTTACGGTATGTATGGTATGTATTAATTTGTGGATGTCCATATCCCATTCTGTATGATATGTTACGAATTACAATCAGGCTAATTATAAACACTGGTGTGTATGTAACACTATACTTGATCAGGACCTTTTTGTAAAAGCAGCAATCAGCAGTTGAAACAATACCAAAGCTTACCCCTGCCCCATTCCGATCAAATCTGAGTGTCACGCCCTGACCTTAGAGATCCTTTTAATTCTCTATTTGGTTAGGTCAGGGTGTGACTAGGGTGGGCAATCTATTTTTTCTATTTCTTTGTTGGCCTGGTATGGTTCCCAATCAGAGGCAGCTGTCTATTGTTGTCTCTGATTGGGGGTCATAATTTAGGCAGCCTTTTCCCACCTGTTTTTGGTGGGATATTGTTTTTGTGTAGCTTCCTGTGAGCAGCCCAGAATGTCACATTTTGTTTGCGTCTATTGTTTTTGGTGAGTTGCATATCTATTAAACATGTGGAACTCCAAGTACGCTGCGTCTTGGTCCATTCATTCAGACGGTCGTGGCACTGAGTGATTGGGTTGTGGATGCAAGGACTGACCATCCATGAGAGAAAATAATATACCTGTTCATTTTTGTGTTGGTTTACATTTACTTTGTTAACAAACAATGGAGTTAAACAATATTATATTTTGGATTCTGACGGGGTGCTACAGTTAAACTAAGCACATGAGGCATTTGTTATATTCTTCAAGAATCAACGGGTACATGTCATTAATTTAAGCATAAAAAAAGGTATGTAGCAACTGCAGATTGTCCGTTTCAGAAAAATGAAAGCCATAGGATATGTTGGGATTAGGATTGCAAAGGGTCGGAAACTTTCCGGAAATTTTCCATAGGAAGTTAAGCCCGGGAATTTGGGGAATTTTGCTTAAATTCATGGAAAAAAATGTGCAGTGAACCTTTTTTGTGGTATAGATAAGGCAATTTTAGGTCTTGTGGCATATTTTGGTTAGAATATCCCCAATTCAATGGAATTGCAACCCTCTGCATGCACAGTGCATTCTTCCATCACATGTACAGCTGATTCTCAAGATCTTACACACTAATGAGATGCTTTTGAGCCCACACCACTACACTGTCTAAGCCAAGGACTACATGCTTTCTGCTTTCTGGTAAGTTTTGATTACAATACTGGGTGGGGTGACTATATTTTATATGACATTCGTGATTTATTTGTTAACTAGTAAATAGTAGCCTACAGCAAAGTGTTTAAATAATTTCTAACTTGTTAACATTTTCTGCTAGTAAGTTTTTGCATTCCATGTGGGTTTTAGCTTGCTTGAGCCTGCTAACTGAGTGTTAATTCACCTGTTTCCATACATGTTTCATTTTAAAACAGATTAAACAACTCCTTTGTAAAATACAACTGCTTAACTATTTATCTGTTCTTTGAAATTGTATTTTTTAGGCATTTAAAAAAATATATCTTTACAGGAAAATGCCACGGGCACTATCTGATGTGTGGAGACATTTCAATGCAGCTAATATAGAAGGAAAAACTGTGTACATTTGCAAATACTGTGCCAAATCATATGTGAATAATGCAACAAAGATGCAGAATCATCTGGCCAAGTGCATAAAGTTTCCTCCGCACTCACAACCTCTGACAAAAATCTCTCTACTTATATTCAAGGTGACAATTATGTATCGATCACCTTATCGATAGCAACAGCTCATGGTCCTCCTGGAATCAGAAGTGTTTTTGACTCAATGGCGGAACGTAGTCAGCCAATGAATGTCTTGCTCGAGCTGTGATTTGGAAGTTCTGAATGTTCTTCGCCCAGGATACACCCCTCCAACCAGACATCCAACCTGCATCTGCTCATTTGATGGATGCAGAGTTCAACAGAGTTCAAGTGAAGGTCAAGCCAAATCATAGAGAAAGCAGACTGTATAGCAATCTCTGATGGGAAATAATTAACTATATCATATCTACTCCTCAATCAGTATTCTACAAGAACACAGACAAAAGGGACAACAGACACACCGGTCCCTACATTGTGGTCTCCACATTTAGCTCAGGACAAACTCCAAGTCCTATTTGTACTCATGGTAATTTACATCAGGAAAAACTCCTAGTCCTGTTGAGGCACATGGTAATTTGCTGTGCAGCAGACCTGTTCCCATTAGGTTGAGTTTAGCTTGGGTTCTGATGTTGGCATTTTATGTGGTATAATACAAAGTGCAACTAAATGTATATGGAATCTATAAAGGGATTAAAGGGGAGGTGCTCTATATGCACACACCGCTATATTAAAGGGTAGGTGATCTATATTCACACACTGCTATGTCAATGGGGATTAAAGAGGTGGTCTATATTCATACACTGTTATGTCAATGGGAATTAAAGGGGAGATGCCATATAGAGAGACTTGGTCATTTCAGTCCTTTATTTGGTTTCACTTCCAAGCAAGGGCTTTGGGATGGAGATGCAGTATGGCATATCTCATCAGCCACCTGGTGGATCTGAGGCTCTTTCCCCTGTTGCCTCCGTCATCCTCCAAATCCCCCCAACATCAGCCGCCTCAGAGCGCAACTGGTCCTTGTTTTGGAACACACACACACAAAGCACGCAACAGGCTGACCAATACAAGGGTTGAAAAATTGGTGGCCATCCGGGAAAATGTAGGCTTTTTATAGCCTGAAAACGAGCCATTCTCAACAAGGTTGGAAAGTGACAGTGAAGATGAGGCCTCAGAGTCTGATGTTCAAGTGGTGGACATTGAGGTCAGTGAGAAGACATGAAAGCCTGAGAGGAAGACAACCAAAGCTTTAGTTTCTAGACTATATTGTTACTGATGTAATGTATGTTGAAAATGTTTTTGGGAGATGCTATGATCATTGGGGATCATTCAATATTCCATTTATTTTGTTGTTCAGTGAAATCATCCCATGTGAAGAGTCAACTCAAAGTTCAATTCGTAACTAAATCGTTTTTTAAATTTCTATTTTAAGGATTTAATCATTTTCTATTATGTCTACGGATAGGGTAAAATGTCTCCATATGATATGATATCCATACCATACCATATGGTAAATATATCCAATGCAAAAAAACTTGTACTTTTAAATTGTATTAATTTGCATATATTCCTGTTAATTCACACAGAACGTTTCCACCTCTGAATACTCCCCAAAATGTACAACCCTAGTTGGGATACATTCCAGTTTTATTGAACTGGTCCTTGTAGTTTAAATAAACCACGTAACTTTATGACGAGAATGGGATGCCATAAAGTCAATGCTAGAATTGGCTACCTTTGGATTTCATTACTGCTTCACGCATTGCAAAGCCTGTAGAGGACCAGTGCCTCACTACTACTATACTGTTATTAGGGCGCTGTGTTTAATTTAATTGTGTCACATGCCCAGATTTGAACCTTTATTTGGAGCCTTTTCCATAAATGATTAAGAAAAACAGTCCTAAACTAATTATTCACGAATCTTGTGTAAATTGTTCAGCCTCTGAGCAGCAGGGGGTGCTCCCGCGTTCCGATTAGATCTCTGTCGGTCTCTGCTTGCAGTGAGCGCTGAAGTGATAACTCACTCTACCGTTACCTTCAGCAGGTGACCCGTGCACTCCCCGTGGTGACTCACCGGCATTTGCGGGGACAAGGACACACGTGCCAATCAAAACACGTGCACATGGAGAGCCTGGGAAATACCAGGAGAAAAATGGTTAATGGTGCATTTAATGATTAAGCTATCACAAACAGGAGATGAGGGCAAACGAGGTCAGAGTGACACGTGGACCATTAAGCCATTATAGTTCAAAAGGACGTGATAAAGCCTCGACAAAGATGGTGGTGGACATGACATTAATGAATAATCTACCTCAGTTGTTGCAGGTCATTAAGAACAATGCAGGTCATTAAGAACAATGCAGGTCATTAAGAACAATGCAGGTCATTAAGAACAATGCAGGTCATTAAGAACAATGCAGGTCATTAAGAACAATGCAGGTCATGAATAAAGCTATCTAAATGTTTTAATTTGTAACTATCGTCAGGGATATCAAAGAAATTATCCATCAGTAGGATGATTTCATTATTAAATAGTAATTTGTTCATGGTTATTGAGCTGGTAGATCCTAACTCGTAGCCTGTTACTCTACAATGCACTATTGGCAATTCATCGTACAAACACCAGAGGGCGTATGGCCCATTGATATCAGTGGCAGAAAAGTCAAAGTATCACTTGTTACATTCCCTTTCACAACTTCAGGTAACTTCTACATGAGATGCAAACACTCCCAAATATACTTCTTTAATGGGGTGGCAGGTACCCTAGTGGTTAGAGAGTTGGGCCAGTAACCAAAAGGTTTCTGACTCGAATCCCAGAGCTGACAAGGTAAAGCTCTGTCGTTCTGCCCCTGAACAAGGCAGTTCCCCGGCAGGCCGTAATTGTAAATAAGATTTTTTTATTAACTGACTTGCCTAGTTAAATAAAATGTTAAATTTAATAGATTCTGAACCCTAACCTTTAACATACAGTGCATTCAGAAACTGAGACATCTTCACATGTTATGTTATGCCTTATTCTAAAATGGATTAAATACATGTTTTCCTCATCTACACACACAATACCCCATAATGACAATGCAAAAACAGGTTTAGACATTTTGCAAATGTAATAAAAAACAGAAATACATTACTTAAGTATTCAGACCCTATGCTATGAGACTCAAGATTGAGCTCAAGTACATCCTGTTTCCATTGATAATTTTTTAGATGTTTTGACAACTTGGGAGTCCACCGATGGTAAATTCAATAGATTGGACATGATTTGGAAAGGCAGACCTGTCTATAAAGGTCCTACAGTTGATAGCGCATGTCAGAGCAAAAACCAAGCCATGAGGTTGAAGACATTGTCCATGGAGCTCCCAGACAGGATTGTGTCGAGACACAGATCTGGGAAAGGGTACCAAAACGTTTCCGTAGCATTAAAAGGTCCCCCAAAAAATCTTAAATGCAAGAAGTTTGGAACCACCAAGACTCTCCTTAGAGCTGGCCGCCTGGCCAAACTGAGAAATTGGGGGAGAAGGGCCTTGGTCAGGGAGATGACCAACAACACAATGGTCACTGACAGAGCTCCAGAGTACTGGAGATGTGAGAACCTTCCAGAAGGACAACCATCTCTGCAGCATTCCACCAATCAGGCCTTTATGCTGGAGGGCCAAACGGAAGCCACTCCTCAGTAAAAGGCATGACAGACCGCATGGAGTTTGCCTAAAGGATCAAGGGAAAGATGAACGAAGCAAAGTAGAGACATCCTTGATGAAAACCTGCTCCACAGCGCTCAGGAACTCATACTAGGGCGAAGGTTCACCTTCCAACAGGACAACGACCCTAAGCACACAACCAAGACAACACAGGTGTGGCTTTGGGACAAGTCTCAATGTCCATGCCACAGCCTAGAATTGAACCTGATCGGCGAGACCTGAAAATAGCTGTGCATTGACGCTCCCCCTCCAACCTGACAGAGCTTGAGAGGATCTGCAAAAAATGGGAGAAACCCCCCAAATACAGGTGTGCCAAGCGTGTAGCGTCATACCCAAAAAGACTCTGGGCTGTAATCGCTGCCAAAGTTGCTTCAACAAAGTACTGAGTAAAGGGTCTGAATACTTAGGTAAATGTGATAGTTTTTTAAGTTATACAAATATCTCAATAACCATTTTTTTCTGTCATTATTGGGTATAGTGTGTGTAGATTGATGTTTGTAACATCAAATGTGGAAAAAGTGAAGGGGTCTGAATACTTTCTGAATGCACCGTACATATACTGGATATACCATGGACAGAAAGTGTTTCTCCTTTTCCAAGATACTCCATCCACTTGACAGGTGTGGCATATCAAGAAGCGGCTTGAACAGGATGATCATTACACAGATACACCTTATCCTGGGGACAATAAAAAGGCACTCTAAAATGCTGTTTTTATCTCAACGCCACAGATGTCTCAAGTTGAGGGAGAACGAAATTAGAATGCGGACTGCAGGAATGTCCACCAGAGCTGTTGCCAGATAAATGTAATGTTCATTTTTATACCATAAACCAGCTCCAACGTCGTTTGTAGAGAATTTGGTAGTACATCCAACCGGACTCAACCACAGACCACGCCAGCCCAGGACCTCCATATCTAGCTTTTTCACCTGCAGGATGGTCCGAGACCAGCCACCTGGACAGCTGATAAAACCGTAGGTTTGCACAACTGAAGAACTTCTGCACAAACTGTCAGAAATTATCGTCCTCACAAGGGTCTTGACCTGACTGTAGTTTGGCTTCATAAACAACTTTTGTGGACAAATGCTCACCTTCTATGGACACTGGAGAAGTGTTCTCTTCACAGATGAATCCTGGCTTTAACTGTACCTGGGAGATCGCATGATGTCAACGTTGTGAACAAAGTACCCCATGATGACGGTGGGGTTATGGTATGGACAAGCATAAGCTACAGACAACAAACAACTGCATTTTAATCGATATCAATTTGAATGCACAGATATAGTGACAAGATCCTGAGGGGCCACTGTCGTGCCATTCATCCTCTGCCATCAACACAACACAGGATAATGCATGGCCCCATGTTGCAAGGTCCTGTAAACTATTCCTGGAAACTGAAAACGTCCCAGTTTTTCCCATGGCCTGCATACTCAATAGACATGTCACCCATTGAACATGTTTACGATGCTCTGGATCAACATGTACTGTACAAGTGTGTTCCAGTTCCAGACAATATTCAGCAACTTTGCAAAGCCATTGAAGAGAAGTGGGACATTCCATAGGCTATAATCACCAGCCTGATGAACTATATGCAAGGAGATGTGTCACGCTGCATGAAGCATATGGGTGGTCACACCAGGCACCGACTGGTTCTGATCCACGCCCATACCTTTTTATTTATATTTGAAAATAGATCTTAGCAATTTATTTAAACCGACTGATGTGCTTATGTGAACTATAAAATCAGTCAAATCTTTGAAATTGTTGCGTTTATATTTTTGTTCGGTGTATCTTGAGACTCAGCAATTCCTCGTCACATAATTGTTTGTGGGCGAGGCACAAGACATGCAGCACACCAAAGAAAATAGGCTGTCATTTCAAATAATCTAATATAAAAATGGAAAAGGTGAGAAACCATGAAATATCATACAAGTTTAAATCTTATTTAAATGTCTTTATTTATCTTAAAACCAATAGGAATGTCTTCAAAATGGGTACAATGATAAAATAACTGACCATTTGCTTTCTTTTCCACCTACTTTCCTTCAGAGTAGGGATTAACAGTTGTATCATTGAGAGTGTGTGTTTGTGCATCTGTGTGTGTACTTGAAACTGTGTGCGTGTGCAGTCATTGTAAGGACGTTTTATTGTAAACCCAGTAAGCAGCATTGATGAATGGAAAAAAGTACCTACAGTAAGACTAGCCAAGTGTCTTCCTGTGAAACTGTCTCTATGGGGGGGTGTGTGTGTGTGTGTGTGTGTGTAGGACGGTCATTGGGGGTTTGGGGGCTCTTCCGAGGTGGACTGAATATTGCACTCCTGTGAGGTAAAACAAAGAAAAAATAAAATTAAGTTAAGATGGCAAAAAAAATAAAGACAATAAGAACCTGAAAATAGTCCTTGCCCCAAAATCCAGATTGGCCTGCGAGTTATAGCCAGTAAATAAATACAGCGGACATAATATTTCAAACCTAGCCAACCCCGTAATTAAAAAGTGACTAGAAGCGAGAGGGGGCGGGAAACATTACTGCATTTTCTGGGAGAACTTTTGGGAGATTGTGTTGTACAAAAATACCTCAATAAGCCAAATGGACTGTTATTTTTAGTCCTAAACAGAATAATATTGTAATGTGCTAAAGGGTAAAACCCATTTATTTTTATTAAAAAGTTGGTGCAGTGGTCTAAGGCACTGCATCTCAGTGCTAGAGGCGTCACTATAGACACCCTGGTTTTATTCCAGGCTGTATCACAACCGGTTGTGTTTTGGAGTCCCACAGGGCAGTGCACAATGGCCAAGCGTCATCCGGGATTGGCCGTCATTGTAAATAAGAATTTGTTCTTAACTGACTTGCCTAGTTAAATAAAGGTTAAATAAAAAATAACCCGTGGCATAATTAATATCATCAGAAAAATAAACAAATGATCAATCGATACCTAAACATTTTCGGATATTTTTTTATCACCATCGTTAAACTTTCATATACATGTGTGTAAAAAAAAAGAAGGAAAAGCTATCCCATGATTCAAGACTGAAAATAAAAATGAAGGACTCAAAGAAATTCTAGGCCCATGATTGGGCAACGATAACTTGGAGGCGTCTGTGTGCTTTGACCTTTTCCTTCATTGGTTCAGACCTTTAGATTAGCATTCATTAAAATGGAATCATTCGCTCATTAGGTCATCAATTCTGTGATCAATTAGCCATGTCTCAGTGTTAACAAATCACATTAATTACTGATCGCTTTCTCTCATTGTTTTATCTCCCATTGGTTGGAATAATGTTGTTTGATGGAGAGGCTGCACACACACACTATTGGACGCAGCAGTTGTGGCCGTTGGCATCCTTGAACCGCAGACGCATCTTGGGTCTGTACTTCTCCAGGTAAAGTAGCTGTTTGGAGTTGAAAGCTCCACGTCTCTTCCTGAGGAAGAGAGGTGAGATAAATAACAATAATGTGGTCTTGTATGGTTGAACATAGCAGCACAGTAACAACATCCACATGAATCAATGTTCCAACAAACTAATAAAGAGAATACATGACAATACAGGTTCCACAGCACAGAAAAGTCGGTTCCCCCCCCGCCAGTGTGAAAGTTAAAGTAGTGTCTACTGTCGTGTGAAAGCTAAAATAGTGCTTACTGTCGTATGAACTGCACCGCATCCTCATACTTCATCCCAGTCTCAATCAGAGCTAAGGCCACCAGGACTGGAGCTCTACAGGAGACAGAGGAGAGAGAGATAAACACCAGTATGCATGCAGTGTCATGGTTATGTGGGCAGTAGGGAGGGTGGGGTGAGGGTATACTCTAAAGCTGGGAAATTGGCCTGGGAAACACACAGGGGTTACTGGGTTCACTGCAACCCCGCTGGGGCATCAAGATCACACCCCAGGCCCACACACACAGTAAAATAGCAATAAGTGTGTTACTGTAAGCGAACCTTCACTCACCAGGAATAAAAAATGAAAACTTTCAATTCCCAGACAGACGGCCCAGTGTCAAAACACAGCTGACAAGGCATTGTTGTGTGGGTTTTGAGAGACGGATACAAATACAGTTGAAGTGGGAAGTTTACATACACCTTAGCCAAATACATTTAAACTCACTTTCAGAATTCCTGACATTTAATCCTAGTAAAAATTCACTGTCTTAGGTCAGGTAGGATCACCACTTTATTTTAAGAATGTGAAATGTCAGAATAATAGTAGAGAAAATGATTACAGTTATGTCTTTCATCACATTCCCTGTGGGTAAAAAGTTTACATACACTATATCAGTATTTGGTAGCATTGCCTTTAAATTGTTTAACTTGGATCAAACGTTTTGGGTAGCCTTCGACAAGCTTCCCACAATAAGTTGGGTGAATATTGGCCCATTCCTCCTGACAGAGCTAGTGTAACTGAGTCAGGTTTGTAGGCCTCCTTTTGCTTGCGCACACTTTCAGTTCTGCCCACAAATGTTCTATAGGATTGAGGTCAGGGCTTTATGATGGCCACTCCAAAACCTTGACTTTGTTGTCCTTAAGCCATTTTGCCACAACTTTGGAAGTATGCTTGAGGTCATTGTCCGTTTGCGACCAAGCTTTAACTTCCTGACTGATGTCTTGAGATGTTGCTTCAATATATCCACATATTTTCCTTCCTCGTGATGCCATATATTTTGTCAAGTGCACCAGACCCTCCTGCAGCAAAGCACCCCCACAACATGATGCCATCACCCCCGTGCTTAACGGTTGGGATGGTGTTCTTCGGCTTGCAAGCCTCTCCCTTTTTCCTCCAAACATAACAATTGGTCATTATGGCCAAACAGTTCTATTTTTGTTTCATCAGACCAGAGGACATTTCTCCAAAAAGTACGATCTTTATCCCCTTGTGCAGTTGCAAACCGTAGTCTGGCTTTTTTATGGCGGTTTGGAGCGGTGACTTCTTCCTTGCTGAGTGGCCTTGCAGGTTATGTCGATATAGGACTCATTTTACTGAGGATATAGATACTTTGTACCTGTTTCCTCCAGCATCTTCACAAGGTCTTTTGCTGTTGTTCTGGGATTGATTTGCACTTTTTGCACCAAAGCACGTTAATTTCTAGGAGACAGAATGAGTCTCCTTCCTGAGCGGTATGACGGCTGCGTGTTCCCATAGTGTTTATACTTGCTATTGTTTGTACAGATGAACGTGGTACCTTCAGGCGTTTGGAAATTGCTCCCAAGGATGAACCAGACTTGTGAAGGTCTACAATTTTTTGAGGTCTTGCTGATTTCTTTTGATTTCCCCATGATGTCAAGCAAAGAGGCACAGAGTTTGAAGGTAGGACTTGAAATACATCCACAGGTACACCTTCAAATGACTCAAATGATGTCAATTAGCCTTTCACAAGCTTCTAAAGCCATGACATCATTTTCTGGAATTTTCCAAACTGTTTAAAAGGCACAGTCAAATTAGTGTATGTAAACTTCTGACCCACTGGAATTGTTACACAGTGAATAAGTGAAATAATACGTAAACAATTGTTGGAAAAATTACTTGTATCATGCATAAAGTAGATGTCCTAACCGACTTGCAAAAAATATAGTTTGTTAACAAGAAATGTGTGGAGTGGTTGAAAAATGAGTTTTAATGACTCCAACCTAAGTGTATGTAAACTTCCGACTTCAACTGTAGGTAGGGATAAAGTGACTACGCAATAGGAGTTAGTGCAAAAAGGGACAATGCAGATAGTTAAATAGTTAACCAATATGTTCCTGGATTAACTAATTAGCAATCTTATGGTTTGGGAGTTGACGCTGTTCAGTTGGTTGCAGACATGGTGCATTGGTACCACAAGGCATGAGGTAGCAAAGACAACAGTCTATGACTTGGATGGCTGGAGTCAACAACCTTTAGCGCTTTCCTCTGACACCGCATGATCCTGGATGGCAGGGAGCTCGGTGATGTACTGTGCTCTAAGCACTACCCGCTGTATCGCTTTGTGGTCAGATGCCAAGCAGTTGCCATACCCAGCAGACAGTCAGGATGCTCTCAATGGTGCAGCTTTATAATGTTTTGAGGATTTGAGGGCCCATGCCAAATCTTTTTAGCCTCCTGAGGGGGAAGAGGCGTTGTCGTGCCTTCTTCAGGACTGTGTTGGTGTGTGTTGACACAGAGGTATTTCCATGGTGATGTGGACACCAAGGTACTTAAAGCTCACGACCTGCTCCTCTACAGCCTTGTCGATGTGGATGGGGCGGGCTCGGCCCACCGTTTCTTGTAGTCCACAATCAGCTCCTTTGTCTTTCTGATGTTGAGGGAGAGATTGCTGTCCTGGTACCACTGCCAGGTCACCGAGTTTCTCATAGTCATCGGTGATCAGGCCCACAATCGGCATGTCATCAGCAATCTTAATGTTGGAGTCGTGAGCGATCACGCAGTCGTGGGTGAACAGGGAGTACAGGAGGGAACTAAGTACGCACCCCTGAGGAGTCCCTGTGTTGAGGGTCAGCTTGGTGGATAGGTTTCCTACCCTTGGCAGATGTATTGTTGCCTACACCTGAGGGCAGCCCATCAGGAAGTCCAGGACCCAGTTTCAGAGTGTGCAGTCCCAGGGTCCTGAGCTTGGAGGGGACACGGTGGTGTTGAACAAAGCATTCTCCCAGGGCAGTGTGGAGTGTCATAGAGATGAAGTCATCTGTGGATCTGTTGGGTTGGTTTGGGGGTGTCTGGTATGATGGTGTGAGCCTTTCAAAGCATTTTATGGCTACAGATGTGAGTGCTACTGGGCGATAGTCATTTAGACAGATTACCTTGGCGTTGTATATGTGTGTATGTGGTGGTCTGCTTGAAACATGTAGGTATTGCAGACTTGGTCAGGGAGGGTTTGAAAATGTCAGTGAAGACGCTTGTCAGCTGGTACGCGTCCTGGTAATCCGTCTGGCACGTGGCCTTGTGAATGTTAACCTGTTTAAAGGTTTTACTTACATCGGCTACGGAGAGCGAGACAACACAGTCATCCAGAAGCACTGGTGCTCTCATGCATTGTCCTGGGTTGTTTGCCTCGAAGAGAGCATAGAAGGAATAGAGCTTGTCTGAAAGGCTTGCGTTGCTGGGTTTTCCTTTGTAAATCGGTGATAGTTTGCGAGCCCTGCCACATCCGACGAGGGTCAGAGCTGGCGTAGTAGGATTTCACCTTAGTCCTGTATTGACAACAACTCGGACTTCGTAGCAGGATTTCTTATAAGCATCCGGATTTGTGGATGGGGCCACAGTGTCTCCTGACCCCTCCTGTCTCAGCCTCCAGTATTTATGCTGCAGTTGTTTGTGTGTCGGGGGGCTAGGGTCAGTTTGTTATATCTGGAGTATTTCTCCCGACTTATCCTGTGTCCTGTGTGAATTTAAGTATGCTCTCTCTAATTCTCTTTCTTTCTTTCGGAGGATCTGAGCCCTAGGACCATGCCTCAGGACTACCTGGCATGATGAATCCTTGCTGTCCCCAGTCCACCTGGCCGTGCTGCTCCAGTTTCAACTGTTCTGCCTGCAGCTATGGAACCCTGACCTGTTCACTGGACGTGCTACCTGTCCCAGACCTGCTGTTTTCAACTCTCTAGAGACAGCAGGAGCGGTAGAGATACTCTTAATGATTATCTATGAAAAGCCAACTGACCTTTACTCCTGAGGTGCTCACTTGTTGCACCCTCGACAACTACTGTGATCATGATTATTACTGTGATTATTACAGGACTGTGTAATGTCGTCGTCAGTGCACATATTAACGAATCCGGTGACTTGGTAAACTCCTATGTTATCGGACAAATCCCTGAACATATTCCTGTCTGTTCTAGAGAAACAGTCCAAAGCTAATTCAAATAACAAAAGCTTAATGATGAGCTGGTTATTTAAATCAACTGTGTAGTGCTAGGACAAAAACCAAAACGTGCACCGGGGGGGCTGAAGCTTAACATCTGCTTCATAGGACCTTCCGTATTGAGCACATCACTGGAACTTCTTGTTTCAGTTTTTGCTTGTAAGCAGGACTCACGAGGATAGAGTTATGGTCGGATTTAGCAAATGGAGGTCGAGGGAGAGCTTTGTATGCGTTTGTGTGGTGGTCTAGAGTTGTCGCCTCTAGATGAACAGGTGACAAGCTGGTAAAAATGAGGCATTAAAATCACCGGCCAATAAGAGTGCCGCCACTGGATGTGCATTTGTGTTTGCTTCCGGCCCAATACAGCTCTTTGAGTGCGGTCTCCGTGCCAGCATTGGTTCGTGTCGGTAAATATGAAGCTACGAAAAATATAGGATGAAAACTGGGAAATAGTATGGTCTGCAGTTTATCATGAGGTATTCCAGATCAGGCGAGCAAAACCTTTAAACTTCCTTCGCATTAGATATCACGCACCAGCTGTTAACTATTCAGTCTTGACAATGCGTTAAAAAAAAATAAGCTAGATGTGTCCGTGTTCAGCCACGACTTTGAGAAAACATAAGATATTACAGTTTCAGGTCCCGTTGATAAGATAGTCCCAAATGGAGCTGGTCTAGTTTATTCTATAGTGATTGTAAAAATAAGATGTAACCTAACGCAGTGCGCTGGGTTTCGTAACCTCAGCAGTGACGCTTACTTGTGGAAGCCCATGGCTGTGCAATGGCATAGCCTTGCTTTGTTAATTCAGCAGACAAGATACTTTCATTTCCAGAGCCCATCAGCCAAGACACCCATTTTATAGTAAAAGAATAAATAATGTTTTAACAGAATAAAATGGAACAGAATATTTTTCCAAATGTAAAAAGTTGCCACTGCAAAGTAATGCAAATCTCAAACAGTGATCACTTGAAACTGATTGAAATAGTTTCAGGGTTAGAAAACTAAATCTGTCTCATTTTCAATATTGCAGACATTTGATTTATTCTGCCTTTTATTTGGATTTTCAAAATGGATTAACAATTCCACATTGAACACTACATAGTGATGAATTCTGACCACAACATCTGTTTGCTGAGTAGGTCAAGGCTTAATGATTCTGATGAAAATTCACTCTGTTGGGCCTCCTGAGTGGCGCAGCGGTCTACAGACCAGGCGTCACTACAGACCCGGGTTCAATCCCAGGCTGAATCACAAACAGAAGTGATCGGGAGTCCCATAGGGCGGCGCAATATTGTTACAGTGTAGTCCGCATGAGGGGAGGGTTTGGCCGGGGGAGCTTTACGTGGCTCAACGTGCTCTAGCGACTCGTGGCGGGCCGGACGCCTGCATGCTGATTTCGGTAGTCAGTTGAACTGTGTTTCCTCTGACACATTGGTGCAGCTGGCTTCCGGGTTAAGTGGGTGGGTGTTAAGAAGTGTGGTTTGGTGGGTCATGTTTTGGAGGACGCATGAGTCAACCTTCGCCTCCCAAGCCAGTTGGGGAGTTGCAGCGATGAGACAAGATCTAAATTGGGGAGAAAAAAACATTGCATAATTTAAATTGTTCTGTCTTTATCAAACAAATATTTTTGTGTATTCTCAGTGTGGAACCTGTGTGGAACCTGTATGTTAAAGTCTAACCAATTCAAAATGGCACAAGCAGTTCGCAAAGTAGCCAAAGCGAAAAGTAGACAGGACAATTATTCAAAAACTGCAGCTCATTGTTGAAACGCATAATTTCTTTCGTCTATCAACCAGTCCATTTACAATTTTTCTGTAGGTCTAACGGGAGATTTTGCACACCCGTGTGTAAAGAGTGGTCGCAACGCAATTAAGTGAATGAGAGAGGAGAAAGGGAATTTAGGGAGAAGAACTGTGATGCTTGGCTTGGTTTATTTTTGTTTTGTGCGCCGCAAATGCACATGTATAAATGGAACACTAGTCAAAGCAAATTAAGATCGTCTTCCAGATAACATTTTAGTGGCCAAAAAGCACATAACACCAAATCTCTGAATACTCCAACGGACATCATCGCTAGTCATCAGATGGGTCTCACTAGCCACAATTAAATCCACACTTCCAGCTCACCACTTACATTCACCTGGCCCACTTACCAACACACACACACACACACACACACACACACACACACACACACACACACACACACACACACACACACACACACCACACACACACACACACACACACCCTCACCGGCCCAGCCCCGCCACACAATGCACAGCGATGCAGCAGCCAGGCTCGTCTCGGAACTTGGTCTTCAGCAGGTTCAGCCAGTCATCCACTATCTGGGTGGGGGGCGGGGCACCATCATCAAAGGGCCAGTCCTACAGAGGCAGAGGAACAAAAATTGAAACATGGATCAAACCAGGGGCTAGGGGTTATTTTAACCAGTGATCAATACTGAAGGTCAGTACAGGATAATTCAAAGCCTGATTGAAGAATTAGAGCAGCTTTGTCCATTACGTGATATCATGTGTGTCTAAGTTGGAAAGCTTGATATGCTGAGTAGTATGTGTGGTGTGTCCAGGCAGACAGCCTGACCCCTGTTTATCCGTCTGAGCCTCTATACTCGTGCTGACCCAGTGTCTCTGCCACGGCTCAGCACAGATCACAGCCGTGCGCAACCCTACACAAGACTATTCCTGTCTTGGTGCTCAAACAATATAAAAAGTGGATTGTGATCATAATTACTGCCACACTCCAATAGAAGACAGGGAGAGGAATGCTCCAGGATGAGGGGTGGTGATCACTGTATTAAAACTATATCAACGACGGGATAGGATATTTCTTCGCCCAAACAAGGTTTCTCTGGCCTTCCATAAATCACCTGTGAGACCACCGAATACTAGCCTAAGCTTTGAGAAGAGACAATGGAGGGCACAGAAGACAGAAACAGACAGAGCAAGAAGGCCTGGGTGGAGCCTCATTCATGTGAATCTGAGCCAGATTCCTTCTCTTCTCCACCTCTTAGCTCAGCACACAGTGGCAGGCAGACAGTTGAGGACAAATGAAAACAGACAGATAACAGGGAAGGTCTCCAGAGAGGGAAAACCACCTGTTTAACTTGACATTCCATGGAAGAAAAAAACAGCAAATTCAACTCCCCTAAAATTCCTAGGAGGCATTCGGTTCAGTAGAAATTCTTTCTGCTCTCTAGGTGTGTGTGGTTGTAATCTCCTCCACCAGCCGGCTCTCGCTGTCGACTATCTGGCTTCACATCACCTCAGAATGGAACTTGAATAGAAAATCCATTGGGCTTCCCAAAAACGATACGTTTAAAACGCCCACACCAGTAGAAATCCACTTTTTCAAGCAGAAAGACTATGCCCAGAGCTTCCAATGATGTTGCACAATGATTTACGTCAATAAGTATGAGACCAAGGCCATTCTACACCGATTGCTCAGTTTGACAGGGCGGCCAGCTCTAGGAAGAGTCTTGGTGGTTCCAAACTTCCTCAATGTAAGAATGATGGAGGCCACTGTGTTCTTGGGGACCTTCAATGCTGCAGATTTTGTACTCTTCCCGAGAGCTATGCCTCGACAAAATCCTGTCTCTGAGCTTGATTTTCGCATTGTCAACTTTGGGACCTTATATAGATGGGGGAAGCATTGTATTAAGTCCCATCTAAATCAATTATCACCTCGATTTAGATCCACGCCTCAGTCGTGTGATTCGCTCAGAATTTGAATTGATTGGCATGTCACTCAGTAAATCCACACCCCTAAAGTTCCAAACAGTTCCACACTTACCAGGCTCTATGCGCTAGCAAGTCAAGTCTGGGGACAAGGTTAATGTGTGTGTGTATAATCCTTACCACGACCTCGATCCCCCCCTTCTCCACTGGGGCCTTGTCGTAGGTGGCGTCACACACTCTCACCAGCGTGCTCACCTCAAACTTCTTCAGCTCCTGAGACAGACAGAAATAGACAAAGACAGGCAGAGTCAGAGAGAGAGAGAGAGAGAGAGAGAGAGAAAGAGACAGGCAGAGAGAGAGAGAGACCGAAACAGAGACAAGAGGGGAGAGACACAGACAGACAGAGACACAGAGAGACAGAGACTATCAGCACAAATATCTTGCACTAAAAATATTTATGTTTAATTGTAGGTTGAGCTGAGATTGTTATAGGCTACTTTGGTGAGGTTATTGATGCACGTACATACAGTCAGAAGTGTATGACACTACACAGTGAACTCGAGTGTGGAATTGACAAGGTTATACATGCAGACACTACATGACAACACAAAAGCAACAAACGGCCCCACACACAAGGTGGCGGCCTCACCTCGGTAAACTTGTTGAGCGTGGCGTTGGTGGGGTTGTGTGTGATGAGGAACCTCATGCCCTCGTAGGCAATCTCCACTGCTGCAGGGCGGTTCATGTTGGCGAGACGGCTTTGAAAACAATTACAATAAAATACTTAATCTCTTACAAGAAGGATGACTACTTTTGGCTCAGATGTCAGCAAGGACTTCTAGTAGGATTCTGTAGGTTAAAAAAATAAATAAAAACACGACGAAGGGAGGAGGGGGATGTGGATGGTAACACCTGTGGATGTCTTAAAAAAAAGAGGGGTAACAAAAAATATGGATGATGTAATCCACAAGACTCCACAGGGGAGGGGTAAAAATAAAAATAATTTTAAAAAATTGGGGAGACTATCCACGAGTCATCCAATCGGACATTCAGATTTTACCCCATTCAGGAGAGCGGTATGTGATTGGCTTCTGGGAGAGAAAGCAGGAAGTAGAAGAGAACTGAGCAGTTTTCTTATTGGCGGCTCAGGGGACAGAGCTGGGCGATCTGGCCAAGGACTACGCGGTATCCCAGGGGATCGTTGGAGGAGACCGGGATTCCCAGTGTGCTGGCTTCAGGGGGGCTTCTGGGTAGCGTAGTCCCGAGGGGGGCGGACGATTCACTTGTCCACGAAGGCGAGGTGCTGTGCCTGGCAGAAGTCTCCACTGACACTCACATTCGCCATATATGTATGGTCCAAATCAACACAGAAACACTGCCAGGAAAAGAGGGGAAAAGGGAGGAAAATGTGATTAGGTAAACTCAAACAGACAAGGACACAGTCACCATTTAGCAAGGCGTCAGAAGTTCTTGAAGAGCAAGGCAGGGCAAAAAGACATCTAAAAGCACCTGTTGGGGAAACTAGTAAACTCATCACAGAAGAAATATGACCCATGAAATACTTGACCTATTAAAAACTAGATATTATCACCCTTGTACTAAAGGGGTTATAAACCCCCAGATTTTTATCAGCCACACTCACATGGGAAAATAACAAATTGTACATAAAGATATATACACACACACAGATAATGAAAGACAGACACAAGACACTCATGATCTCTTGGCTTCAAAAGAGAGCCTCTCACAAATCATGTAATGCCTTGCCTCTAACCAGCTGATTCTGAGCCAACACCTGAAGGGCCTGAACATAGCCACCACAAAATGGCTGATAACTACCACTGTCTACTCACACACACACAACGTGACAGAGTCCAAGGGAGAGGTGAAACAGAGAGAGACAGCGACAGAGCAGAGCGTGAGAGAGAGTGGTGGAGGGCCAAGAGAGGGCAGGGGGGAAAGTGAGGGGGTGGAGGTTTAGATGAGAGGGCAGGAATGAGGTGAGAAAAGGGGTGGAGGGTGAGGGGACAAATGAGGTAGAGTGTAAGCGCAAAAGGGAAGTAAAAAAAAAAAAGTTGGACCTCAGCATCAGTGTACAACACAGCAGTCACAAGGTGAGGATTATGGGTTGGCAGGGCTTCACACGAGCCAACTCTTTCACAGTCCCACGCTCCCCCTTTCACCTGAGACTCTCCCTCTGTCACAGTCATTCTCCATTTATCCCACGCTCAGTCTCTTCAGGTCTCCTCTTTACTGCAGTCATTCTCTCCAAATCTCTGTCTTCTCTTTGGGAGAATGGTGCCCCAATTATCCTAGTGTATTGCCTCCTTTACCCATAGGACTCTCGCTCTACCTCTCCCCCATCCTCCTTCTCATATTTGAGTCTGTCTCAGTCTGTCGTGGCGCCGGTACAGAGCGGTCGTCTCGCCCACTCATTCACTCTGTGCCAGGAACAGGGTAACAACTTTAAAAAGACACACTGACGCTCTATTCACTGGACTCACTTTTCCCTGCCTCACCCACCCTGCAGATAGACGCCTGCCTCACCCACCCTGCAGATAGACGCCTGCCTCACCCACCCTGCAGATAGACGCCTGCCTCACCCACCCTGCAGATAGACGCCTGCCTCACCCACCCTGCAGATAGACGCCTGCCTCACCCACCGCCTGCCTCACCCACCCTGCAGATAGACGCCTGCCTCACCCACCCTGCAGATAGACGCCTGCCTCACCCACCCTGCAGATAGACTCACCCACCCTGCAGATAGACAGAGATAGACGCCTGCCTCACCCACCCTGCAGCAGATAGACGCCTGCCTCACCCACCCTGCAGATAGACGCCTGCCTCACCCACCCTGCAGATAGACGCCTGCCTCACCCACCCTGCAGATAGACGCCTGCCTCACCCACCCTGCAGATAGACGCCTGCCTCACCCACTCTGCAGATAGACGCCTGCCTCACCCACTCTGCAGATAGACGCCTGCCTCACCCACTCTGCAGATAGACGCCTGCCTCACCCACTCTGCAGATAGACGCCTGCCTCACCCACTCTGCAGATAGACGCCTGCCTCACCCACTCTGCAGATAGACGACTGCCTCACCCACCCTGCAGATAGACGACTGCCTCACCCACCCTGCAGATAGACGCCTGCCTCACCCACCCTGCAGATAGACGCCTGCCTCACCCACCCTGCAGATAGACGCCTGCCTCACCCACCCTGCAGATAGACGCCTGCCTCACCCACCCTGCAGATAGACGCCTGCCTCACCCACCCTGCAGATAGACGCCTGCCTCACCCACTCAATCTCTCTCATTCTGTGCCAATGACAGCCAGGGTTACTCTATGGAGACTAGAACTAACCTTCTATCCCCATCTCCCCTTCCCTCTGGTGTCCTCTCACCCAGTGCAAGAGGGCCAGTTTTCAAAGAATCACCAACCACTCCTCTCTCCCACTCTTTCCTTCCATCTCCCTCCATCTCCCTGCCTTAGCCGGTGACAGCAACAGGGCCAGTCTTCAAAGAGCCACCAGTTCTCCAGTGGGTAAAGATCTCTCCCTGACTCCTTTAATTACCAGCTCTAAACAGCACTAAAAACACTAGTGATGAAAAAAGAAATCTATTTAGTTTTATTTAAATCTTTACTACTTTATTTAACGAGGCAAGAAGGTTAAGAACACATTCTTATTTTCAATGACGATTTAGGAACGGCGTGTTAACTGCCTTGTTCAGGAGCAGAAAGACAGATTTTACCTTGTCAGCTCAGGGATTCAATCTTGAAACCTTACGGTTAACTAATCCAAGGCTCTAACCACCTGCCTCACGAAGAGCCTGCCTGTTATGCGAATGCAGTAAGAAGCCAAGGTAAGTTGCTAGCTAGCATTAAACTTATCTTGTAAAAAATAATCATAATCACTAGTTATGACTACACATGGTTGATGATATTACTAGTTTATTTTGCATATCCTGCGTTGTACATAATCGCTGCGGTTCGGATTTGTGAAAAAGGACTGTCGTTGCTCCAACGTGTACCTAACCATAAACATCAATGCCTTTCTTAAAATCAATACACAGAAGTATAATATATTTAAACCTACATATTTAGCTAAAAGAAAGGTTAGCAGGCAATATTAGTCAGGTGAAATTGTGTCATTTCTCTTGCGTTCATTGCACGCAGAGTCAGGGTATATGTAACAGTTTGGGTCGCATGGCTCGTTGCGAACTAATTTGGCAGACTTTTACATAATTATGACATAACATTGAAGGTTGCGCAATGTAACAGGAATATTTAGACTTATGGATGCCATCCGTTAGATAAAATACGGAACGGTTCCATATTTCACTGAAAGAATAAAATGTTTTGTTTTCGAAATTATAGTTTCCAGATTCGACCATATTAATGACCTAAGGCTCGTATTTCTGTGTGTTATTATGTTATAATTAAGTCTGATTTGATAGAGCAGTCTGAGCGATGGAAGGCACCAGCAGGCTCGTAAGCATTAATTCAAAAAGCACTTTCGTGCGTTTTGCCAGCAGCTCTTCCCTGTGCTTCAAGCATTGCTCTGCTTATCACTACAAGCCTATCAACTCCCGAGATGAGGCTTGTGTAACCGATGTGAAATGGCTAGCTAGTTAGCGGGGTGCGCGCTAATAGCGTTTCAAACGTCACTCGCTCTGAGACTTGGAGTAGTTGTTCCCCTTGCTCTGCATGGGTAACGCTGCTTTGAGGGTGGCTGTTGTCGTTGAGTTCCTGGTTCGAGCCCAGGTAGCGGCAAGGAGAGGGACGGAAGCGATACTGTTATACTGGCAATACCAAAGGGCCTATAAGAACATCCAATAGTTAAAGGTATATGAAATACAAATCGTAGAGAGAGAAATAGTCCTATAATAACTACAACCTAAATGGTCTTACCTGGGAATATTGAAGACTCATGTTAAAAGGAACCACCAGCTTTCATATGTTCTCATGGTTTGAGCAAGGAACATAAACATTAGCTTTCTTACATGGCACATATTGCACTTACTTTCTTCTCCAACACTTTGTTTTTGCATTATTTAAACCAAATTGAACATGTTTCATTATTTACTTGAGGGTAAATTGATTTTATTGATGTATTATATTAAGCTAAAATAAGTGTTCATTCAGTATTGTTGTAATTGTCATTATTACAAATAATTACAACTTAAAAAAATAAATAATAATAATCCGATTAATCGGTATTGGCTTTTTTTGGTCCTCCAATAAATCGGTATCGGCGTTGAGAGAGCGACCAAATACGACGTATGTGGAGTGTGACAGACCAGTGAAGTCAGAGACCATCCCAATGAGAAGTAGAAAGACCAGACTACTATGTCAGGAAACAGGATTACAATGCTCACACAATATCACACTTAATAGAAGGTTATGTGATGAACCACAATCTTGAGCTTATCAAATTGTACTACATACAGTCTCATAACACAGCCTTTAAACCGAGTCCCACAGCTTTCAGTGCCTCCAAACAGGAGTATGCAGCAGTTGGACTGCACTCAGCAGCTAAGTAGAATCCTTCATAGCTAAGTGGTATTAGCATCAATTTCCATTCAGTCAGCATAGACTTACATATGTCAAGGTCCTCTCTCCCTAATAACAGTCACCTAGCCATGTCCCAAGTTAATGTCAGTGAATATGGAGGAAAGAAGACAAGGAGAGGAAGCCAATCGTCAGACTATTGAGACGTACCCCAGTTAAAGCCGGTATCTGAGTGAGTGGCACTAGCTAGAGGAACAGGCACCTTGTGGTAAAGCCAGACCAGCCCTGCTTTCACAATGCTGCCGGGAACTCATGCAAATCACTCAGCCATATTTGCAAACAACAACTTCTGCAATTGTGCCCAGCTGTCAGCACAGATGGAGAGAAGAGAGCCAACACACCAAATCAGTCTGGAAAGACTGTGTGTTTGTTACCACACAGGAAGTATCTTTATGAACACTGCGTCTGTGAGACAGGGAAAGTGACAGCTACCAGGCCTAATTGTGTAGCAGACAAATATGTATTATAATTCTCTAGGCCTTACAACTCAAAATTGGTCAAACTCCTACTCATTTCAACCAGAAAACTGAACTCGCCAACCTAAAAACACAAAAGAAATGCACAGCTAGGCCTACATACAAAACAAACGCCAACAAGGGGCCTATTTAGGCCACGATTCAGGTCAACCGGGTTAGGAAAGCTTTATTATTTTTGTTTAGCCTACAATTTTCAGGCCACTTCAGTCATCATTATTCGGCATCGCCTCACAGCTGCTCCACACAACTCTGCTGTTGAACAAGTGCTAACGAAGAACATAAAACAGCACAAGCTTAAGATTTATCCTGAAGTTCTCCTGCTGCCACACATACACTAAAGCCCCGTTGTGAGTACCAACATGTCCCTTTCTTTTCCAGCTGGACTGAATGTTGTTGGGTACGCACAGAGTCCACTCAGAACTAAGAAATTGTTCAACTAGCTACATCAAGTATTTTCCTTCACCTGATACCGAGGTCGGATTATCCTACTACTGTATATGAACCTGGGAGAAACATCTACAAAAGTCAAACACACGAAACTACCCACACGTATTCTGTTAGGCTGGGAATTGCCAGAGACAACATGATACGATCTAATCAAGATACTTAGGTGACAATACCATATGTATTTAAATTCTCACAATTCAGGAACACCTGCTCTTTACATGACAGACTGATAAGGTGAATCCAGCTGAAAGCCATGATCCCTTAATTGAGGGTGACTGGGCAAGGCAAAAGATTTAAGTGCTTTTGAACAGGGCATGGTACAAGGGTTTTGTGTGTCAAGAACTGCCACACTGCTGGGTTTTTCACGCTCAACAGTTCTCCGTGTGAATGGTCCACCGCCCAAAGGACATCCAGCCAACTTGACACAACTGTGGGAAGCATTGGAGTCAACATTGGCCAGCATCCTTGTGGAATACTTGACACCATGTAGAGGCCATGCCCCAACGAATTGAGGCTGTTGAGGGCAAAAGGGGGTGCAATGCAATATTAGGAAGGTGTTCCTAATGTTTTGTACATGGTTTGTAATTGCATTTGATGTTCCAAACATATTGCTCACTTTGTGTCTCGTCTGCTACAGAGGGACAAGAAAAGTTGAGCAATCATGGAAATACGTGCTGAAAACATGTTTTATAAAGATTGAGAACAAGCTGTAGGATTAAATATATTGGAGTTTTGGTGCCGGTTCAGCCGACAAGCACTGGCTAACGCTACCTACAGTTGTTAGCAAAGGAGTTGGTCCCTCCTTTGCTGCTATAACAGGCTCCACTCTCCTGGGAAGGCTTTCCACTAGATGTTGGAACATTGCTGCAGGGACTTACTTCCATTCAGCCACAAGAGCATTTGTGAGGTCGGGCACTGATCTTGGGCGATTAGGCCTGGCTTGCAGTCGAGGGTACCAATTCATCACAAAGGTGTTTGATGGAGTTAAGGTCAGGGCTCTGTGCAGGCCAGTCAAGTTCTTCCACAGCGATCTCGACAAAAGATTTCTGTATGGACCTTGCTTTGTGCATGGGGGCACTGTCATACTGAAACAGGAAGGGACTCTGTTGCCACAAATTCGGAAGCACAGCATCATCTGGAATGTCATTGTATGCTGTAGCGTTAAGATTTCCCTTCACTGGAACTAAGGGGCCTAGCAAGAACCATGATAAACATAGGGCTGTTGGGGTGACCGTTACCGGCGGTCACGAGTCATGAAGGCAGTCAAATTCCACGTGACCGTTTAGTCAAGGAATTAGGCTTCTCCGAGCGTTGATGCTGCTGATGGTCATTAGTAGCCTACCAAACTTGACAACTTCCTGGTACTCAGCACTCCATTGTCCCTCTAATCAATCTGACATCAATGCAAATGTTTTTCGAAAACCTAATCAAAAACTTCATGAGAGCCCATGAGCTCATGTTGCGCAACATTTCTATAGGCTTTGTAATTATTTGAGGATACAGAGTGATGGCTTCTACTAAACAGAGGATCCCATCAGCTCTCTATAGGCTAGGCCTACTATATTTATTTCTCAACTTTCCTAATATTCAGAACATTATTTATCTTTACAACAGGAGTATAGCTACCTGGCTGGAATTAAAATTAACAAGAGGAAAAGCATCCTCCATTCACTATTTAAATGGATAGAAGACAGGTGCATGATAATGGTCCATTCTAAATCCAAAAAATGTCACACATTATTTAATATATATGTAAAGACAAGATTAAATCAAGAATAGTCTAATGGGTAACAATATTAGCCTATCACTTGTGAATTATACATGATCACTTTTGAATGATGCCCAGCCTAAGAAATGCTTTTTTTATATATGACTTTTTCAAATAGTCTCACACCTCATGTAGCCCACCCTATAGGCCTATATGTTTTGATCAAATGAAGCACATTAATCCGCTTTACAAGGGGTGTAGAGGCTAACTGGCATACATAAGCAGCGCATGAGTTGAAATTTGGGGAAGAACATTTCTACCATAAACATGCACCTTTATAATAAAAGCATTACATGCATAATCACATTTGTGGTCACTTTTGATAATGGTGTTTTCCCACTAATGGAACATTAGTGATTTTAGCCTATGTGCGCATTCCTGCATTTATAATGTG
The DNA here is from genome assembly GCF_021184085.1 of Oncorhynchus gorbuscha. Lineage (NCBI taxonomy): Eukaryota > Metazoa > Chordata > Actinopteri > Salmoniformes > Salmonidae > Oncorhynchus > Oncorhynchus gorbuscha. Next base: position 15,208 of record NW_025745221.1, on the reverse strand, counting down.
AATAAATAAACTTTGGGTTATTATTATTTATTTGGGTGCATTACAGCCCTTTGAAATTTGAGGCATTATCAAGTTCTTGTCAAATTCTGAATGAGACCAATGAAGTGTTTACAGCCTGCGCTAAAAAAACTGAGCAGAGCTCATGCCTTTCAAGTGAGTTTTTTCCAAATCATTTAGTCTCATCATGCAGCCTTACAATGTATTAAAAATCAAAACATATGGCCCAACGTTTATAGAACAACTAAAGTTACATGAACTAAATTAAGCATATAGGAGTACCTATTTCTTTGTTAACCGTTCAGAGAATAGCCACGTACTCCTTCAAATTGTTGAGGAAATATCTATTTTATTTAGCTTTGTTCAATTTGAATATTATTCATTACTATAAAATAATGCCAAATCTTGTCTGTTAAAATTAACTAGTGTAGCCCGCAGTCATTTGGCATTGTCATATCAGGACCTAGCATAAGGACAACTCAGAGTAAGCTTTTTTTGTTCTTCTGAAATAGACCACATTTTGTTTCATATCATGCTTCTTTAGACCCGTCTAAAGTAATGGCTTTATTGTGAAGGTGTAGGCTATATTACATGGATTTATTAGACTTTATAAAACGTACATGTTCCAAAAGGTCTGCATCAGTGGCTTGTAGCCTGTGTGTAGAAGCCAGGAGTTGCTAAATGTGTTTATGTTAATTAACGGTAAATTACAGCGAGACCGACAGTTTTCTGCGTGACAATCACCGGCTGACGAAATTGTGACCACCACAGCCCTAGACCATTATTCCTCTTCCACCAAACTTTAGTTGGCACTATGCATTGGGGCAGGTAGCATTCTCCTGGCATCCGCCAAACCCAGATTCGTCCATCGGACTGCCAGATGGTGAAGCGTGATTCATCACTCCAGAGTACAATAGAAACAAGCTTTATGCCACTCCAGCCAAGGTAACCCATTTCATGAAGCTCCCGATGAACAGTTATTGTACTGACAATGCTTCCAGAGGCAGTTTGAAACTCGGTAGGGAGTGTTGCAACCAAGGATTTTTACGCGCTTCAGCGGTACCGTTCTGTGAGCTTGTGTGGCCTACCACTTTGCGACTGAGCATTGTAGCTCCAGGACACTTCCACTTCACAATTACAGCATTTACAGTTGCCCGTGGCAGACATTTGATTAACTGACTTGCTGGAAAGGTGGCATCCTATGACTGTGCCACGCTGAATGTTACTGAGCTCTTCATTAAGGCCATTCTACTGCCAATGTTTTTCTATGGAGATTGCATGCATGCTTGATTTTATGGCTGAAATAGCAGAATCCACCAACTTATAGGTTGTCCACATACTTTTGTATAGGTAGTATATAGTGTACATGGAAGATAGGAAAAAAAAGGAAAAAAATAAGAATCTTTCAGAAATCGATACTTGGGAGTCAAATATCAATACAATAACATCAAAAAATAATATTGCGATATGTTACTATCAATTTTTTTCCCATCATTAATATTCTGAGAAATGACAGCTAGGCTTCACATTAGCCCCCTTGTTTACAGGAGCTAAACTGGGAGAAAGGTCATTGAGTGAGTAGCCTTGCAGTACTGGGGCCTACTGGCTGAGACTCAGAGGCCCTGGCTATATTCCCAAATTGCGAGCGAGAGTCCCCTCTTGGTGCCCTGCTCGCCAACCTGGCCCATGATAGGGAGAGTAGACCCACTGGCACCGATGTTCCACACCGTGACAGAGAGGAAAGGGAGAGGTGGCAAGGGGAACAGAGAAAGGGGGAGGGAGGAGGGAGAGAAAAGAGTGGGAGGGTAGTGGAGGGTAGTGGTATAATGAGACCCAGATTCAAAGAACAAAAGAAGCCAAACAGATGATAGCTAGGACAGGACTAGAGCCAGGGAGACCCGGCTGCTGACTAACTACATTACAGTGCCATTCTCAAACCATTAACAGATTTGTCTGTACTCTGTTGTAAAGCTTGGCTCAGGAAACTAGGTTGGATTTGACAGCAAAGAAGCCGTGTGTGTGTGGTGTGTGTGTGTGTGTGTGAGACAGTGTAGAAGAAAAAGAGCCTAATTACAAAAAGTGACTGACTGGTGAAATATTGGGACTGATCTTTATTTGCATGTTAGTCAGGGATAAAGCAGTGGGTGAATTGCGTGTTTGACAGACCGGTCCCATTAACAAGAAACGATCAGCTGTGGGACTGGATGTGTGCCAATGAGAGAGACTGCCTGCACAGCTTAAAGAGAGAGAGGAAAGACCTGCTACAATGGGACACTAATCAACTGACAAGGTCTCTTATGTATTCTCTATGTACAATTGATAAATTCTCTAGGATTTCAAGCTAAAAGACATTAGGCGAAAGCCTTAACATCCATGAGAAGTAAAAGCTAAACCACCTGAAATATAGTCAACCCCTCCCTCAGCTCTCTGACATCGCTGAACAGGGTGAAACATGTGGGATTAGCAGGGGTTTTGAATAACTAATATATATATATATATATATATATATATATATATATCCACCGCACTGCCCTAATCCCCTTCCTCAGATCCCCCAGATCTCTGCTACAAATCCAGCTGAGCCACTGGCACGGAATCAGACTGTGTCCCATATGGCACCCTATTCCCTACATAGTGCACTATTTTTTACCAAGCCATATAGGCCATGGTCAAAGTAGTGCACCATGAAGGGAATAAGGTGCACTTTGGGACACAGCCATGCAGGGACCACTGGTTCACATGCGTTTTGGCATCAGGTTTTTTTTGTCACAGATAGGCCTATATAAGTATGTATTTTTTTGCAGGCTGGCTGTGCTAAGGACTTAGCCAAGAGGAATCTGCGGGAACATGGGCTTAGGTCACGATGACAAGTAAACATTGATGATCTCGCACAGTTAACTAGGTGGGTGTGCAAATAGAGGACATCTTCCAGAAACAACAGAAAAGGCCAAGCGTTTAGATAGTGAAATAGCACAAGCCATTTGTTGACATTCTACTGAATACCAAACAACACTACTACACCACCTCGGTGACTCTTCCTCCCACATTGGGCCAGGTATCAGAACTGCATAAGGCTCAGTCCTGGGGACTGAGGGAGTGTCTGTAGCAGTGTGTCTGTGGCTCTGTATCATTCTCTTGGGCTGGCTCTGACCAGCTGGAGGGCAGTGTGGGAGCTGGGCCAGGGGACTAGGGGAGTGCCTGGCTGTCTGGAGAAAGGAGCCCTGGCATGGTTAGTCCTTGGGCTGGGGGACAAGGAGAAGATAAACACGCCAACAGGGTGATAAGTGTCCTGCCAACTCACACTCTGCCCACAACGACACAGACAGACTGATTACCCTACTTTATTTAGATTCACAGTGGCGAAATGAGGAACTAGGCCTAAATGTTTCAAAAGTCACACAGGTGCATGTCCTAGTGGCACTTACAACGATCGAGAGAAAACTCCCAGTAATATCTAACACAGATAAGCAGCTCTCAAAAGCTGACACCTTTGCTAACAGCTTGACAGTGCTACATCCTTAGACCAGCTTGTAAATGCAGATTCCCTGATCTCCTCAACCCCCCTGCTAACATATACACCACAAGCACATGACCCCATATACACTCCCCCCCCCAGGCAGTGCATTTAACCACTATATGGAGCCAAGGTGACATGGATCATTCCCTTGAGCGCTCTGATAAGACTAGCATTGGCACACACATGAACGATATGGAGACACCCTGTAGCAAGAATACGATCTCAGTTTCATCTGTGGACAGACAATGGTAGGCCAAGGAATTGACTAGAGTAGGGCTTTTCAGACTAGTACCAATGTTTTTTTTCTTTCTTTTCACTCACCTGGTTATTCCTCCAGAGCAACACAGGGTCGTATTCATTAGGCAAAAAACGCACGAAAACAGGGACTGAAACAGGGAGGGTTTACGTCAACTAGTCCAATGAGAAATGGTAATTTTTCATTTGCAAAAAGTTTTGCATAATGAATACAACCCAAGGCTGGAGGAAACTGACAACGAGGGTACACTTCATTCCAGTGGCATATAAGAACAAACACCACTGACATTCCACTCATCTCTCTTTGTAGAGTATGCACTCAACAGGATCTTTAGATTTCCATTTTACGCAAGATGGAGGACAGTAGACAGAGAGCAGTGAAAAATAAGATGAGAAAACAAAAAGGGATGTGAGAGATAGGAGGGTGTGAGTGAGATAAAAATAAAAAAAACTGCCAAAGAGGGAGGGAGAGAGCAGGCGAGACAATGTGAAGGAGCAAGATTGTGCAAAAGAGCACGTGCACAAGACCAAGAAAGGGAGAGGTGGTGCAGAGAGCACATGAGAGAAAGAGCAAGAGGGGGAATAAAGAAGAGGGGGAACATGAGAGTAGAGTGTGGATGTGAAAGAGGGGGAATAAAGAAGAGGGGGAACATGAGAGTAGAGTGTGGACGTGAAAGAGGGGGAATAAAGAAGAGGGGGAACATGAGAGTAGAGTGTGGACGTGAAAGAGGGGGAATAAAGAAGAGGGGGAACATGAGAGTAGAGTGTGGACGTGAAAGAGGGGGAATAAAGAAGAGGGGGAACATGAGAGTAGAGTGTGGACGTGAAAGAGGGGGAATAAAGAAGAGGGGGAACATGAGAGTAGAGTGTGGACGTGAAAGAGGGGGAAGAGATCAAAAACCACACGAGGGAGCAAAAGAACATGGCAAAGGAGAAAAAGCAAAAGGAACATAATTTGGGAGTGGCCTATATTTGCAAATTACGTCAAATTTCAAGATATGCGTTTAAGGTTAAGTTTATGTATTAAGTCAATTGAAGGTTAGGGTTATTAAGTTAAGGCATAACTTAAATGGTTAATGTAAAAATCGAAATAACTACTTTCTATCGCTGGATTCCAACATTAAACCTTCGGCACCAGTGGTAGATGTTTACGCCCATTTGCCATCTGTTCTCAACAACGTAACAAAACCGAAGCGTACTCGAAGGTAGCAGTGCTCACTGGCTGGAGTTTCTGTTCTGGCTGGGCTAGGGTGAGAGTCCAGAGAGAATCATGTCACGATGTAGATACGCAAACAGTTACAGGAAGATGTACTACCGACTGCCCCTCCCCCTGCCTTACTGGAGTCATTTAGGCCAACACAGTAGTTCACAACCAAGAACTCTACACAACCTCCAGTTTCTTCACTGCACCCCCTCCTTGGGCCGCTCATAAAGACTGAGGCATGTCAGGACATGATCAGCAGGACTGCTATGGATTCATTCCTGAACTGTACATGTCATTACATCTTCCTACATATTTCCTCAGGGAAGAGCACAACCCGTGAATAGGTGAATTTCATGAGGATGTAGAGGCCTCATACCTGGAGACACAGCAGGATCAGCACTTCAAATCATCTGCGTTAAGATGAAGCAGTAGCCAGCCAGTGCAGCACAGGTCAGCCAGGGCGGCTGAGATGGCCCAGATTGCCTCATTTAAACAGCTTCATAGCTGTATTTGGACAGTTTGTCCAAGCCATAAAAGGATGTCAGACACCAGCGGCAGACATGTCACTAAACTGGCTGAAGTTCTAATGTACAATTGTGGCTTTCAATTACTATTCACTGAATTTAGCCCATTGTTAAACAAAGAAAATAATGTACAGATTTTTGGAGCAATAAACTTCTAAAATGTCAGAAATAAAATTTAAAATTTAGGAAATAAAGATTAGGCATACTACGATTGACACTTATTAAACAACAATAGAACATTGGTCAGACAAAAAAGATACAATTATGTAGTAGGGTATTCACAAGGGGTAAAAAACTAAACTTGTCAAATAAATAAAGAGAATATATTGGTGCTTTAGTAATCCCTAAGGGTAAAATCATGTGATAGGGGGTTTCATAACCAAAGGGAAAAACCACTGAGCTAATGGACCAGGCTTGGTTTTTAATGCTAGTAGTATTTGTTGTTTGTCTAGGTGCTTTGTTGTCCAAAGGGATTTGGTGGAGTTGGGTGTCTGTGGGAGGACAGAGAAAATAAAACAATTAAAAATAAGCATTGTGTTTATTTGTCAATGGGACACAACTCACCATAGCATAGGTGGAGGTAATATAGTTGATTAATTATCGTCTGATTAGGTCAGGAAGTGTTTCTCATAAGAATGTTCTTCTAAATTAATCTTGCAGTATTGAAATGAGGACAGCTAGCTATTACACTCGCAATAAGGTGCAGTCCTGCAATATTACTCTTGCAGTATGCCGTGCATGATGTAGGCTTAGGTACAGGTATGAACAATGTATATCCATCACAAAGACTGATACACGTTATGTAGCTAGCTAGCTAAATAGATACACAGCACATACCTCCTAGAGGCCTAGCACACAAAGCATAATGCAAGAGTAATACTGTACTGCAAGAGTAATACTGTATTGCAGGCAACTGTAATAGCAGTCATTCCAAATAAGTTTTGAACAATTCCAAAGACAGATACACAACAGCTAAGTAAAAAGCTACATATACCTCGAGTGTTTCTTGCGACACGTAAAATGGTCTTTCAACCGGCTGAAGTGAACCTCTCCTCGCATGATAGAACTACACAGCGTAACTTGTCTCTTTTCAGCTGTCTCCTTTCATTCAGGTTCCATTGCTGCCCACGAGCAAAGATTAAAAGGGTGGCACAAAACTCCTGGTTAATGCCTCTAGCGCATCTCCCTCCTCCATACTTAAAAACAATTATAGTCACAGAGGGATCACAACGTCCGCTGATGAACTGTGCCATCGGCCGCCGTCTTAAAATAGTCAATAAGCAAATTAAACCTGGTCCTGTTTCCAGTTCCATGGCAAATGGGAAAACAGGCAAGAGCCAACATGGCTAGTTCGTTCTGGTTCCGGCACAGCTTGATTGCTCTTGTGGAATTGTGCCAAAAGTAGTCCCAGTCAGGCTGGTAGGGACTATAGAACAGGTGTAAGATGGTACTTGAGTTGGGTACGTCAGTGTGCGTGCAAGGTAAATCTATAGCTTAGTCAAAAACCACTATCGGGTTCAGTGATTAACTCACTTTGTTTGAGTTTCTTGGGAACTTCTTTCAAATGGTTAATCACACACAACGAAACAGAAGTCGTTATGACTTGAGTACGAGTTAGAAACAGGGTGCGTGTGTGAGTGAGAGCGAGTAAGAAACCGCAAAAAACAGCATGTCTAAGGTAGAGCGAGGGAGTCTAATGCAGTGTGTACCTGCATGCAAGGTGCTACAAACAGGCTACTGAGATCTCCCTCCCACAGGAACACAGGGCCAGTGCTGTATGTTGAGGAGGTGATCGGATTCAGTCGGTCTGAATCAGTAGCTCTGTGTTGTGTAGACTAGGGACTATTTTGGTTCAGACTACCACAAGGGACAGGCACTATCCCAGTCAGTCGAGAGGTATAAATACCCACTATTAAAACCAAAGCTAACCATGAGCCAGAGGCCTTTTCGGGCAGGATGAGAGGGTGGGTTACTTTGCCCTCCCTGAGTCTCAACCAGGACAGGTAATAATCTAATAAATATTTAACATCCCCCTGGGCAAGGTACAGTTAGCACCACTTCCTGTTAGTTTAATTAGCATGCCAGATACTACTGTCATAATATTTGCCCAAGTCCTTAAAAGAGCCTTGGCCACCAAATGTTAATCAGAAATACACTGCTACGGGGGGCTCCCATCAGGCCTATTAACACCTCTTAGAACAAGTAAACACCTAGCACAGGCCCTAGAGAAAGACCTATCATACAGCATGGACAGAACATGGACAGGAACTCAAAAGCCTCAACAGTTGCAAAATTCTAGTAAACCTGTCCCAAAATGTCCAGGTTATCCAGAAATAGCAATTGAAGGATACCTGGATTTCCAGCTTATTCAAGGAATCTTTGAACAGAGATGTCAGAAAACCACCCTAAGCCTCAACATAGCAAATTAGTCAGACAACGGTTAGGGTTGATTTGAAACTAGGCAGTAGAGAGAAAATGTGGAGTCTGAAAACCATTCAGTTAGCCAACCTATTCCACTACGATGGGAGAGATGCTAGATAACCTAATGACGATGAAAGTCCTACGATAGCACTTGGGGGAGAGGCTGCTCTTTCTCTGGCAAAGGCTGAAAGAAATCAGGCTTTGGACAGACAAGGAGAAATGAAACGGGGTTAAATAGGCAGAAAGCATGGCTACCGAATTTAATTTAAAAGATGTGCTACTGTAGGTAGCATTAGCTAGTGCTAGTCCACTGTACCAAAACTCCAGTATTTTTCATTCTATAAGTTGTTCTCCATCTTTTTAAATAGTGAGCCAACATGTTTCCAGCATTTTAATTTCCCAGACAAACACATTTTCTGATACTCTCATCTTTCTAAACATTACACCAAACATAAAGCCTCTCAACTGTAGCAATATTGTACATAAACAAATCAAACTACAACAATGCTAGTCTGACATCACATGTAGTCCAATTACAGTAATTTAATTGTTTATCGGAGTAATAAATTGAACACAAGGTACTGTACAAGGCCATATTTCACAGCTGCCAAGGTAGCCTCAGGTAGCAGCTAGAACAAGGACACAAACATTCCCCTTCAGTAGACAGCGGCTTGCCTTTCTCATGTAACAGTTATCTGATCTGGGGCCTTACACCACATCCAATTAATCTGGGGGAATTTAATTTACCTAGATTCAAATCAAGCCTCTCATTTGCAAGTCAAAGGCAATTCAAAACGCTAACAAAGAACAAAACAAAGTTACTAGCCACAGAGAAGGGTGGAGGAGGATTAGACTAAATAAGTCAGAATGTCCTGTACCATTTTAATAAGGAGGTGTTTTAAACCATTCTGGTGAAACAGAGCAAGTGTCCCAAATGGCACACTTTTCTAATAGGGCACTACTTTTGACCAGGGCTCTATGGTACAACACTCGTGTGCTTTATTGGGAATAGTGTCATTTGGGAAGCGGGCACAATTTGAACATTCACCTAGCCCAGGTCGGAGTAATTTGAACATTCTAACATTTTTAAACGGAACACCAAGTTACTGTTGACGTGTTCCATCCTGAGCAGAAACACCACAGAGAGTTTCAGTCCGGGTTCTTCAGTAACCCACGATGAAAACCACCCCAGCCCCCCAGTGACTGAAGGGGGGAGTAGAAACCACCCCACCCCCCCAGTGACTGAAAGGGGGAGTGAAAAGGTGAAAGAGGCACAAGTAACACAGTTGTCAAAGTGGCCAGCATCCTTAGGCCAAGCCACCTAACAAGCCTTGGCCAGACAAAGGTGGAGGGGAAGGTAGATCACCCAACACCTGCCCTGCAGACCTGGATTCAAATACTGTTTCAAATCTTTCCAATGCTTTGAGTGTTTGCTTTACTGTCTGGGAGTGCTAGGTGGATTGTGTTTGCTCTTTTAGGACTTATCCATTGGTTCCATTGTGTAAGGCAAACTCAATCAAGCCCAGCTAAAAAAGTATTTGTAACAATTTCAAATAATATTTGGACTACCACGGGAATGGAGGGACCCAGAGTTACCTCTGCTGCAAAGGAAAAGTTCATTAGAGTGACCAGCCTCAGAAATTACAGCCCAGGTCCACTGTCCTGTCCTACACAGGCTGAAAGAGTGTGTTGGGCCTTTAATAGGATTGGTATGACTTCACATCCGAGTGGAAAAGCTCAACTGAAGTACACAATGTGTCTGATGCAGAGCAGAAGCATTTTGGATCTGCGTTTACAAAAGCAAGATTAGAGGTAAACCGACTATGATTTTTCAACGCCGACACAGATTATTGGAGGACCAAAAAAAGCCGTTGCCGATTAATCGGCCGATTTAATAAAAAAACCATATATATATATATAAACGTTTAAGTTTCTTGCTCAGAACATGAGAAAATATGAAAGCTGGTGGTTCCTTTTAACATGAGTCTCCAAAGTTCCCAGCTGAAAAGTTCCTAGGGCCTTGCCTTGGCTCCAGGTTAGATGCCTTTTCTTAAAATCAATACACAGAAGTATATATTTATAAACCTACATATTTAGTTAAAATAAATCCAGGTTAGCAGGCAATAGTAAACTAGGAAAATTGTCACTTCTCTTGCATTTGTGCGTTGCACGCAGAGTCAGGGTATATGCAACAGTTTGGGCCGCCTGGCTCGTTGCGAACTAATTTGCCAGAATTTTACGTATATGACATAACATTGAAGGTTGTGCAATGTAACAGGAATATGTAGACTTATGGATGCCACCCGTTAGATAAAATACGGAACGGTTCCATATTTCACTGAAAGAATAAAATGTTTTGTTTTCGAGATGATAGTTTCCGGATTCGACCATATTAATGACCTAAGGCTCATATTTCTGTGTGTTATTATGTTATAATTAAGTCTATGATTTGATAGAGCAGTCTGACTGAGCGGTGGAAGGCAGCAGCAGGCTCGTAATGATTCATTCAAACAGCACTTTATTGCGTTTGCCAGCAGCTTCAAGCATTGCGCTGTTTATGACTTCAAGCCTATCAACTCCCGAGATTAGGCTGGCAATACTAAAGTACCAATTAGAACATCCAATAGTCAAAGGTATATGAAATACAAATGGTATAGAGGGAAATAGTCCTATAATAACTACAACCTAAAACTTCTTACCTGGGAATATTGAAGACTCATGTTAAAAGGAACCACCAGCTTTCATATGTTCTCATGTTTTGAGCAAGGAACTGAAACGTTAGCTTTCTTACATGGCACATATTGCACTTACTTTCTTCTCCAACACTTTGTTTTTGCATTATTTAAACCAAATTAAACATGTTTCATTATTTGAGGGTAAATTGATTTTATTGATGTATTATAATAAGTTAAAATAAGTGTTCATTCAGTAGTTGTAATTGTCATTATTATTATTATTATATTTTTTGAGTCGAAAAAAAATTAATAAAATAAAAATAAATAAAAAAAATTGGCCGATTAATCAGTATCGGCTTCTTTGGTCCTCCAATAAAAATCGGTATCGGCATTGAAAAATCTGATTGATGCACATACTGTTGATTCTGCTCACCACAAGTCTTCAGCGTCACACTCCTGATGGACGCACAATAACATTAGAAGCCTACTGGTGTGGGTAAGTCTCAGTGGAAAAGCAACATTGGAACAAATTGTCATAACCACATTAGACCAAAGGATTTAATATTAACATGGAGGGAGACATAAAATAAACAAAGCTATTCCTCTAGGAACACATTCATGGGCACATGTGCAAAATCGTTGCCAAGACAAACCTGTGGAGTTTTGTTTTTTTAACCTTTATTTAACTAGGCAAGTCAGTTAAGAACAAATTCTTATTTACAATGACGGCCTACCCCGGTCAAACTCGGATGACGCTGGGCCAATTGTGCTCCGCCCTATGGGACTCCCGATCATGGCCGGTTATGATGTAGCCTGGAATCGAACTAGGGTCAGGAGCTCAGCTTGAAAATTAAACAAAATGTGACAACATAATGCTGTTTGTTTCTAACATTAGGACTGTTTTTCTCAAGAAATGAATGCACTTCATATTTTGTTTCCTTGCCACGACACCACAGAGTATCAGAATACTGGTATTGTGACAACCCTAAATTAGGTTCACACCACCAAGATTCACCATAACTACAGTACCAGTCAAAGGTTGACACACCTACTCACTTCAGGGTTTCTTTATTTGTACTAAATTCTACATTGTAGTTTAATAGTGAAGACATCAAAAGTATGAAATAACACATAGAATCATACAGTAACCCAAAGTATTTGAGATTCTTCAAAGAAGCAACAATTTGCTTGATGACAGCTTTTCACACTCTTGGCATTCTCTCAACCAGCTTCATGAGGTAGTCACCTGGAATGCATTTCAATTAACAGGTGTGCCTTGTTTAAAGTCAATTTGTGGAATTTAATGCGTTTGAGCCAATCAGTTGTGTTGTGACAAGGTAGGGTTGGTATACAGAAGATAGCCCTATTAGGTAAAAGACAAAGTCATTATCATTTGATTTATGGCAAGAACAGCTCAAATAAAGAAATGACAGTCCATTATTTTAAGACATGAAGGTCAGTCAATCCAGAACTTTGACAGTTGCTTCAAGTGCAGGTGCAAAAACCAATCAAGTGATATGATTAAACTAGCTCTCATGAGGACCGCCACAGGAATGGAAGACCCAGAGTTAACTCTGCTGCATAGGTAAAATTCAATAGAGTGACCAGCCTCAGAAATTGCAGCCCAAATAAATGCTTCAGAGTTCAAGTAACAGACACATCTCAACATCAACTGTTCAGAGGAGACTGAATGAAATCAGGCCTTCATGGTTGAATTGCTGCAAAGAAACCACCACTAAAGAAGACCAATAAGAAGAGACTTGCTTGGGCCAAGAAACACGAGCAATGGACATGATTAGACTGGTGAAAATCTGCCCTTCGGTCTGATGAGCCCAAATTTGAGATTTTTGGTTCCAACCTGTGTCTTTGTGAGACACAGAGTTGGTGCACGGATGATCTTCGCATGTGTGGTTCCCAAGGTGAAGCATGGAGGTGGTGGTGTGGGGGTGCTTTGCTGGTGACACTGCGATTTATTCAGAATTCAAGGCACACTTAACCAGCATGGCTACCACAGCATTCTGCAGTGATACGCCATCCCATCTGGGTTGTGCTTAGGGGGACTATCATTTGTTTATCAACAGGACAATGACACAACACACTTCCAGGCTGTGTAAGGGTTATTTGAGAGTGAGAGTGGAGAGTGATGAGGAGAGTGATGGAGAGCTGCATCAGATGACCTGGCCTCCACAACCGCCCCACCTCAACCCAATTGTGACTGTTTGTGTTGGACTGCAGAGTCGAGGAAAATCAGCCAACATGTGCTCAGCATATGTGGGAACTCCTTCAAGACTTTTGGAAAAGCATTCCAGGTGAAGCTGGTTGAGAGAATGCCAAGAGTGTGCAAAGCTGTCATCAAGGCAAAGGGTGCCTACTTTAAAATATATTTAGATTAGTTTAACTTCTTTGGGAATGGGGGGCAGAATTGAGTAGTTTGGATGAATAACATGCCCAGAGTAAACTGCCTACTACTCAGGCCCAAAAGCTAGAATATGCATATAATTAGTATATTTGGATAGAAAACGCTGACTTTTCTAAAACTGTTTGAATGATGTCTGTGAGTATAACAGAACTCATATGGAAGGCAAAAACCTGAGAAAAAAATCCAACCAGGAAGTGGGAAATCTGGTTTGTAGTTTTTCAAATGATTGCCTATCCAATATACAGTGTCTATGGGGTCATATTGTACTTCCTAGGGCTTCCACTAGATGTCAACAGTCTTTAGAACCTTGTTTCAGGCTTCTACTATGAAGGGGGAGCAAATTAGAGCAGTTTGAACCAGGGGTCTGGCAGAATGCCATGAGCTAAGTCGTGGCCGTGAGAGCGAGCTCAGTTCCTTTTAATTTCTAAAGACAAAGGAATTGTCCGGTTGGAATTTTATTGAACATTTCTAATAAAAACATCCGAAAGATTGATTATATACATCGTTTGACATGTTTCTACGAACTGTAATGGAACCGTTTTGAATTGTCTGAACTAATTGCCTGCGCCTTGTGAATTTGGATTTGTGAACTAAACGCGAACAAAAAAGGAGGTATTTGGACAAATTATGGACTTTATCGAACAAAACAAACATGTATTGTGGAACTGGGATTCTTGGGAGTGCATTGCAATGAAGATCAAAGGTAAGTGAATATTTATAACTCTATTTCTGAGTTTTGTGACACCTCTCTTGGTTGGAAAATGGCTGTATGTTTTAATAATTTCATGGTGTGCTTTTACCGTAAATCTTTTTTTAAATCTGACACAGCGGCTGCATTAAGGAGAAGTTTATAATTAATTGTGTGTTTAACACTTGTATCTTTCATCAATGTTTATGGTAAGTATTTCTGTAATTTGATGTGGTTCTCTGCACTTTCACCGGATGTTTGTTTGAACAATCCATTTCTGAACATAACGCACCAATTATTGGACATAAAGATGAACTTTATCGAACAAAACACACATTTATTGTCTAACATGGAGTCCTGAGAGTGCCATCCGGTGAAGATCAAAGGTTAGTGATTAATTTTAACACTATTTCTGTCTTTTGTGATACCTCTCCTTCTTTGGAAAATGGCTGTATGTTTTTCTGTGGCTTAGGCGCTGACCTAACATAGGGGCTGCAGGGTAGCCTAGTGGTTAGAGCGTTGGACTAGTAACTGAAGGGTTGCAAGTTCAAATCCCCAAGCTGACAAGGTAAAAATCTCTCATTCTGCCCGTGAACAGGCAGTTAACCCACTGTTCTTAGGCCGCCATTGAAAATAAGAATTTGTTCTGAACTTGCCTAGTTAAATAAAGGTTAAAAAAGACAATTGCAAGGTGTGCTTTCGCCGTAAAGCTTTTTGAAATCAGACACTGAGAAGTTTCTTTAAAATAGTGTATAATACTTGTATGTTAGAGGGATTTTAATTAGGAGATTTCTGTTGTTTTGAATATGGCGCCCTGCAATTACACTGGCTGTTGGCGAGGTAGGTCGCTACCGCCCCACATATCCCAGAGAAGTTAACACTTTTGTATAATACATGATTGCATGTGTTATTTCATAGTTTTGATGTCTTCACTATTATTCTACAAATAAAGAAAAACCCTTGAATGAGTAGGTGTCCCCAAACTTTTGACTGGTACTGTATATTATGCATGAAAATCCTATAAGACCAATCACCTTGAGAAAGCAGCCTTGAGCTAACTCTCTAATCAAGTCATTCATCCATGGCCAGGCAAAGCATTAGCGGTTGGCCTAGCCCATGCAATCCCAACCTGAGGACTGAAGACTCCAGACAGACAGAATAAGGAATACCTGTTGCCATAACGACGGGCGGGTATCTCCAGGGAGGTGACAGAAAGGAGTTCCAACAGGGCCAGCTCCTGTCCCTCAAGAAGAGATCACAGAGAGATCACAGAGAGATCACACAGATCCTTTGAAATATTTACACGTGACAAGCAGGAGGCGTAGCGTCAGAAGGTGCAAGGATAGAGAAGAGAAAGAAGCTCATTGTGGGTAGAAGTTGCTTGTAGGCACAGATCTAAAACTTAGCATACAGTCCAGTGGGAGTACTTGCACATCAAGCAGCCTCTCACTTGAGAAACAGGAGATATGCTCCTGCCCTATGGGCAACTCTTCTTTATTTTACCCCAT
>NW_025745220.1:0-44399 GCF_021184085.1 Oncorhynchus gorbuscha | reverse complement strand
ATTTTGCTTTCCCTTCTGTTCGTTTTCCCCTGCTGGTCTTTTTTAGGTTCGTTCCCCTTTTTCTCTCTCCCTCCCTCTCTCTCTTCTCTCTATCGTTCCGTTCCTGCTCCCAGCTGTTCCTATTCCCCTAATCAATCATTTAGTCTTTCCACACCGGTTCCGTATCTTGCCCTCTGATTAGAGTCCCTATTTCTCCCCTTGTCTTCCGTTTCTGTCCTGTCGGATCCTTGTATATTGTTCACCGTGCTGTGTCTTTGTATCGCCCTGTCGTGTCGTGTTTCCCTCAGATGCTGCGTGGTGAGCAGGTGTCTGAGTCTGCTACGGTCAAGTGCCTTCCCGAGGCAACCTACAGTTTATGATCGAGTCTCCAGTCTGTTCTCGTCATTACGAGTGGAATTGTTTTTTATGCTTTATTAACCGCTCCGATTTGTCTAGGAGTATTGCATATTTCCTTTACTGGATTAAAGACTCTGTTTTCGCCAAGTCGCTTTTGGGTCCTCATTCACCTGCATAACAGAAGGATCCGACCAAAGAATGGACCCAGCGACTACAGACGCTCGTAACACTGCCGTCGAGATCCAAGGAGCCATGCTCGGCAGACACGAGCAGGAATTGTCTGCTGCTCGTCATGCCGTGGAGAACCTGGCCGCTCAGGTTTCCGACCTCTCTGGACAGTTCCAGAGTCTTCGTCTCGTGCCACCTGTTACTTCCTGGTCTGCCGAGCCTCCGGAACCTAGGGTTAATAACCCACCTTGTTACTCCGGGCAGCCCACGGAGTGCCGCTCCTTTCTCACCCAGTGTGATATTGTGTTCTCTCTCCAACCCAACACATACTCTAGAGAGAGAGCTCGGGTTGCTTACGTCATATCATTCCTTACTGGCCGGGCTCGAGAGTGGGGCACAGCTATCTGGGAGGCAAGGGCTGATTGTTCTAACAATTACCAGAACTTTAAAGAGGAGATGATTCGGGTTTTTGACCGTTCAGTTTTTGGTAGGGAGGCTTCTAGGGCCCTGGCTTCCCTATGCCAAGGTGATCGATCCATAACGGATTACTCTATAGAGTTTCGCACTCTTGCTGCCTCTAGTGACTGGAAAGAGCCGGCGCTGCTCGCTCGTTTTCTGGAGGGACTCCACGCAGTGGTTAAAGATGAGATTCTCTCCCGGGAGGTTCCTTCCAGTGTGGACTCTTTGATTGCTCTCGCCATCCGCATAGAACGACGGGTAGATCTTCGTCACCAAGCTCGTGGAAGAGAGCTCGCGTCAACGGTGTTTCCCTGCTCCGCATCGCAACCATCTCCCTCCTCTGGCACAGAGACTGAGCCCATGCAGCTGGGAGGTATTCGCATCTTGACTAAGGAGAGGGAACGGAGGATCACCAACCGCCTGTGCCTCTATTGCGGACTTGCTGGACATTTTGTCAATTCATGTCCAGTAAAAGCCAGAGCTCATCAGTAAGCGGAGGGCTACTGGTGAGCGCTACTACTCAGGTCTCTCCATCTAGATCCTGTACTACTATGTCGGTCCATCTACGCTGGACCGGTTCGGGTGCTACATGCAGTGCCTTGATAGACTCTGGGGCTGAGGGTTGTTTCATGGACGAAGCATGGGCTCGGAAACATGACATTCCTTTCAGACAGTTAGACAAGCCTACGCCCATGTTCGCCTTAGATGGTAGTCATCTTCCCAGTATCAGATTTGAGACACTACCTTTAACCCTCACAGTATCTGGTAACCACAGTGAGACTATTTCTTTTTTGATTTTTCGTTCACCTTTTACACCTGTTGTTTTGGGTCATCCCTGGCTAGTATGTCATAATCCTTCTATTAATTGGTCTAGTAATTCTATCCTATCCTGGAACGTTTCTTGTCATGTGAAGTGTTTAATGTCTGCTATTTCTCCTGTTTGTTCTGCTCCCTCTTCACAGGAGGAACCTGGTGATTTGACAGGAGTGCCGGAGGAATATCATGGTCTGCGCACGGTCTTCAGTCGGTCCAGAACCAACTCCCTTCCTCCTCACCGGTCGTATGATTGTTGTTCTGATCTCCTCAAGAAGCGTTTTGCATCCGCTCCTATCCTTGTTGCACCTGACGTCACTAAACAGTTTATTGTCGAGGTTGACGCGTCGGGGGTGGGCGTGGGAGCCATTCTGTCCCAGCGCTCCGATACTGACGATGGGGTCCACCCTTGCGCGTATTTTTCTCATCGCTTGTCACCGTCGGAACGTAACTATGATGTGGCTAACCGTGAACTGCTCGCCATCCGTTTAGCCCTAGGCAAATGGCGACAGTGGTTGGAGGGGGCGACCGTTCCTTTTGTCGTTTGGACTGACCAAAGGAACCTTGAGTACATCCGTTCTGCCAAACGACTGAATGCGCGTCATGTTCGTTGGCCGTTGTTTTTCGCTCGTTTCGAGTTCGTTATTTCTTATTGCCCGGGTACTAAGAGCACCAAGCCTCATGCTTTATCCCGTCTCTTTAGTTCTTCTGTGGCTTCTACTGTTCCCGAGGGGATCCTTCCTGTTGGGCGTGTTGTCGGGTTGACTGTCTGGGGAATTGAGAGACAGGTTAAGCAAGCACTCACGCACACTGCGTCGCCGCGCGCTTGTCCTAGTAACCTTCTTTTCGTTCCTGTTTCTACTCGTCTGGCTGTTCTTCAGTGGGCTCACTCTGCCAAGTTAGCTGGCCATCCCGGCGTTCGAGGTACTCTTGCTTCTATTCGCCAGCGCTTTTGGTGGCCTACTCAGGAGCGTGACACGCGCCGTTTCGTGGCTGCGTGTTCGGACTGCGCGCAGAATAAGTCTGGTCATTTTTTTTCTGCTTCTGCTCCTGGTCTTGCTGGGTCTCAGTCTGTTCCCTGACACCGCATCTCTCCTGTTCTTGTTCCTGCCCTTGCTGTGTCTCAGTCTGTCCCTAGTTGTTACTCTCCTGGCCTGTTTGGTCCCGTTTGCTCTAAAGCTTTCAGTTCTCTACCCGTGTCTCATTTTTTTTTTTAGAGTAGTACCCTAGTTTCCCTTTTTATCGTTTTCCGTTACGGTCCTGAGGAGAGGAGTTGGGTTCTTTCTCGGGACGTGCTGGACCGTTTGTGATCTATGATTTCCTCCGTTGCCGCCAGTGTTCCTCCTCGAGAGCGCCAAGAGGCGCTCGGTGAGTGGGGGGGTACTGTCATGTTTTGTCTTATATTGTCTTGTCATTTTGCTTTCCCTTCTGTTCGTTTTCACCCTGCTGGTCTTTTTAGGTTCGTTCCCCTTTTTCTCTCTCCCTCCCTCTCTCTCTTCTCTCTATCGTTCCGTTCCTGCTCCCAGCTGTTCCTATTCCCCTAATCAATCATTTAGTCTTTCCACACCGGTTCCGTATCTTGCCCTCTGATTAGAGTCCCTATTTCTCCCCTTGTCTTCCGTTTCTGTCCTGTCGGATCCTTGTATATTGTTCACCGTGCTGTGTCTTTGTATCGCCCTGTCGTGTCGTGTTTCCCTCAGATGCTGCGTGGTGAGCAGGTGTCTGAGTCTGCTACGGTCAAGTGCCTTCCCGAGGCAACCTACAGTTTATGATCGAGTCTCCAGTCTGTTCTCGTCATTACGAGTGGAATTGTTCTTTATGCTTTATTAACATTTTACATTTAAGTCATTTAGCAGACGCTCTTATCCAGAGCGACTTACAAATTGGTAAATGACTATTGTAGTTGGAAATGGCAGATTTGTTATGGAATATCTACATTGGCCGTACAGAGGCCCATTATCAGCAACCATCACTCCCGTATTCCAATGGCACGTTGTGTTAGCTAATCCAAGTTTATCATTTTAAAAGGCTAATTGATCATTAGAAAACCCTTTTGCAATTATGTTAGCACAGCTAAAAACTGTTCTTATGATTATAGAGGCAATAAAACTGTCCTTCTTTAGACTAGTTGAGTATCCAGAGCATCAGCATTTGTGGGTTCGTTTGCAGGCTCAAAATGGCCAGAAACAAAGACCTTTCTTCTGAAACTCATCAGTCTATTCTTGTTCTGAGAAATGAAGGCTATTCCATGCGAGAAATTGCCAAGAAACTGAAGATCTCGTACAACGCTGTGCACTACTCCCTTCACAGAACAGCGCAAATGGTCTCTAACCAGAATAGAAATAGGAGTGGGAGGCCCCGGTGCACAACTGAGCAAAAGGACAAGTACATTAGAGTGTCTAGTTTGACAAACAGACACCTCACAAGTCCTCAACTGGCAGCTTTATTAAATAGTATCCTCAAAACACAAGTCTCAACATCAACAGTGAAGAGGTGACTCTGGGATGTGGCCTTCTAGGCAGAGTTGTGAAGAAAAAGCCATATTACATTTACATTTAAGTCATTTAGCAGACGCTCTTATCCAGAGCGACTTACAAATTGGTGCATTCACCTTATGACATCCAGTGGAACAGCCACTTTACAATAGTGCATCTAAATATTTTAAGGGGGGAGGGGGTGAGAAGGATTACTTTATCCTATCCTAAGTATTCCTTAAAGAGGTGGGGTTTCAGGTGTCTCCGGAAGGTGGTGATTGACTCCGCTGTCCTGGCGTCGTGAGGGAGTTTGTTCCACCATTGGGGAGCCAGAGCAGCGAACAGTTTTGACTGGGCTGAGCGGGAACTGTACTTCCTCAGTGGTAGGGAGACGAGCAGGCCAGAGGTGGATGAACGCAGTGCCCTTATTTGGGTGTAGGGCCTGATCAGAGCCTGGAGGTACTGAGGTGCCGTTCCCCTCACAGCTCCGTAGGCAAGCACCATGGTCTTGTAGCGGATGCGAGCTTCAACTGGAAGCCAGTGGAGAGAGCGGAGGAGCGGGGTGACGTGAGAGAACTTGGGAAGGTTGAACACTAGACGGGCTGCGGCGTTCTGGATGAGTTGTAGGGGTTTAATGGCACAGGCAGGGAGCCCAGCCAACAGCGAGTTGCAGTAATCCAGACGGGAGATGACAAGTGCCTGGATTAGGACCTGCGCCGCTTCCTGTGTGAGGCAGGGTCGTACTCTGCGGATGTTGTAGAGCATGAACCTACAGGAACGTGCCACCGTCTTGATGTTAGTTGAGAACGACAGGGTGTTGTCCAGGATCACACCAAGGTTCTTAGCGCTCTGGGAGGAGGACACAATGGAGTTGTCAACCGTGATGGCGAGATCATGGAACGGGCAGTCCTTCCCGGGAGGAAGAGCAGCTCCGTCTTGCCGAAGTTCAGCTTGAGGTGGTGATCCGTCATCCACACTGATATGTCTGCCAGACATGCAGAGATGCGATTCGCCACCTGGTCATCAGAAGGGGGAAAGGAGAAGATTAATTGTGTGTCGTCTGCATAGCAATGATAGGAGAGACCATGTGAGGTTATGACAGAGCCAAGTGACTTGGTGTATAGCGAGAATAGGAGAGGGCCTAGAACAGAGCCCTGGGGACACCAGTGGTGAGAGCGCGTGGTGAGGAGACAGATTCTCGCCACGCCACCTGGTAGGAGCGACCTGTCAGGTAGGACGCAATCCAAGCGTGGGCCGCGCCAGAGATGCCCAACTCGGAGAGGGTGGAGAGGAGGATCTGATGGTTCACAGTATCGAAGGCAGCCGATAGGTCTAGAAGGATGAGAGCAGAGGAGAGAGAGTTAGCTTTAGCGGTGCGGAGCGCCTCCGTGATACAGAGAAGAGCAGTCTCAGTTGAATGACTAGTCTTGAAACCTGACTGATTTGGATCAAGCAGGTCATTCTGAGAGAGATAGCGGGAGAGCTGACCAAGGACGGCACGTTCAAGAGTTTTGGAGAGAAAAGAAAGAAGGGATACTGGTCTGTAGTTGTTAACATCGGAGGGATCGAGTGTAGGTTTTTTCAGAAGGGGTGCAACTCTCGCTCTCTTGAAGACGGAAGGGACGTAGCCAGTGGTCAGGGATAAGTTGATGAGCGAGGTGAGGTAAGGGAGAAGGTCTCCGGAAATGGTCTGGAGAAGAGAGGAGGGGATAGGGTCGAGCGGGCAGGTTGTTGGGCGGCCGGCCGTCACAAGACGCGAGATTTCATCTGGAGAGAGAGGGGAGAAAGAGGTCAGAGCACAGGGTAGGGCAGTGTGAGCAGAACCAGCAGTGTCGTTTGACTTAGCAAACGAGGATCGGATGTCGTCGACCTTCTTTTCAAAATGGTTGACGAAGTCATCTGCAGAGAGGGAGGAGGAGGGGGGAGGGGGAGGAGGATTCAGGAGGGAGGAGAAGGTGGCAAAGAGCTTCCTAGGGTTAGAGGCAGATGCATATTAACCGCTCCGATTTGTCTAGGAGTATTGCATATTTCCTTTACTGGATTAAAGACTCTGTTTTCGCCAAGTCGCTTTTGGGTCCTCATTCACCTGCATAACAATTTGTACATTGTATATATATATAATATGACATTTGTAATGTCTTTACTGTTTTTAAACTTCTGTATGTGTAATGTTTACTGTTAATTTTTGTTGTTTTTCACTTTATATATTCACTTTGTATGTTGTCTACCTCACTTGCTTTGGCAATGTTAACACGTTTCCCATGCCAATAAAGCCCTTGAATTGAATTGAATTGAGAGAGAGAGAGAGAGAGAGAGAGAGAGAGAGAGAGAGAGAGAGAGAGAGAGAGAGCGAGAGAGAGAGAGAGAGAGAGAGAGAGAGAGAGAGAGAGAGAGAGAGAGAGAGAGAGACAGACAGAGAGACAGAGAGAGAAAGAGAGAGAGACAGAGAGAGACAGAGAGAGAGAGACAGAGAGAGAGAGACAGAGAGAGAGACAGAGACAGAGAGAGAGACAGAGAGAGAGACAGAGAGACAGAGACAGAGAGAGAGACAGAGAGAGAGAGAGAGAGAGAGAGAGAGAGAGAGAGAGAGAGAGAGAGAGACAGAAAGAGAGACAGAGAGAGAGACAGAGAGACAGAGAGAGAGACAGAGAGACAGAGAGAGAGAGAGAGAGAGAGAGACAGAGACAGAGACAGAGACAGAGAGAGAGACAGAGAGACAGAGAGAGAGACAGAGAGACAGAGAGAGAGACAGAGAGAGAAACAGAGAGAGAAACAGAGAGAGAGAGACAGAGAGAGAGAGAGAGAGAGACAGAGAGAGAGACAGAGAGAGACAGAGAGAGACAGAGAGAGGCAGAGACAGAGAGAGAGAGACAGAGAGGGAGAGAGACAGAGACAGAGAGAGACAGAGAGAGGCAAAGACAGAGAGAGAGAGACAGAGAGGGAGAGAGACAGAGAGAGACAGAGAGAGACAGAGAGAGGCAGAGACAGAGACAGATAGACAGAGAGAGAGAGAGACAGAGAGACAGAAAGAGGAAGAGAGAGCCAGAGAGAGACAGAGACAAACTCGTTGCAGCCTTAGGTTCTCTATCATACCATCTGGTAGTGTCTTGGCTGCATCAAATCGTAGTCAGTACAATAGTCAGCTAAGTTAGCCAGCTAGCTAGCTAAAGCAACAAGGCTAACTGAGGCTATTTTGAGGTGGTCCTTGTCTAAAACATCTCCATTCATATGAAACAACCTGTTGGTTGATCATTGTAGCCTTCTCCTTCAGCCAACTTCATTCCCTCATTATAATTCCATGTCGTATTGATTAGAAATCTCCTACTTCACTTGCTGCACATGGAGCCTCTGACTGTAAGGCTGCTTTGACTGGCCAACAACCATAACAAGCTACACATGAAACATTTAGAATATAATAGTCTATCCTTCTGAATATTGAAGTCCCATCCCTATAGTGGAGCACAGTGTCCAATTCACACTGACACTAGGCCTGTGTTTTGTCCTGACCTCAGAGTCCTGGGGCTGAGTGTGTCCTGACCTCAGAGTCCTGGGGCTGAGTGTGTTCTGTCCTCAGAGTCCTAGTGCTGAGTGTGTTCTGTCCTCAGAGTCCTGGGGCTGTGTTAACTGTGTTAGAGGGTGTTACTGGGTTAGAGGTGTAACTGTGTTAGAGGGTGTAACTGCGTTAGAGGGTGTAATTGTGTTAAAGGGTGTAACTGTGTTGGAGGTGTAACTGCGTTAGAGGGTGTAACTGTGTTAGAGGGTGTTACTGGGTTAGAGATGTAACTGTGTTAGAGGGTGTAACTGCGTTAGAGGTGTAACTGTGTTAGAGGGTGTTACTGGGTTAGAGATGTAACTGTGTTAGAGATGTAACTGCGTTAGAGGTGTAACTGCATTAGAGGGTGTATCTGTGTGAAAGGGTGTAACTGCATTAGAGCTGTCAAATGGGTGAGCAGCTGCTCTTGTGGTCATTGTCACGAAGCCACACCTGTCCTACTAGCGTTAGAAGTTCAGAAGGAGAAAGTGTCAGCTATATAGAAATAATGACACTTAAATTGATCATTAAAGAAAATAAAGAGGATTTCTATCAGTCTATCGAGGTGTAGATTACATTGCAGAGTTCTAACTTGAAAACAAGTCTGCGTGGGATTTATCATTGAAAAAACTAGTGTCTATAACTGGGATTGAACACGTGACCCTCAGAACCTGAGATTGCAGATACACCCTTCTCCCATCCAGCCAGTACCAGGGCATTCAGAGTCAGTACCGGGGCATTCAGAGTCAGTACCGGGGCATTCAGAGTCAGTACCGGGGCATTCAGAGTCAGTACCGGGGCATTCAGAGCCAGTACCGGGGCATTCAGAGTCAGTACCGGGGCATTCAGAGTCAGTACCGGGCATTCAGAGCCAGTACCGGGCATTCAGAGCCAGTACCGGGGCATTCAGAGTCAGTACCGGGGCATTCAGAGCCAGTACCGGGGCATTCAGAGCCAGTACCGGGCATTCAGAGCCAGTACCGGGGCATTCAGAGCCAGTACCGGGGCATTCAGAGTCAGTACCCGGGCATTCAGAGCCAGTACCGGGCATTCAGAGCCAGTACCGGGCATTCAGAGTCAGTACCGGGCATTCAGAGTCAGTACCGGGGCATTCAGAGTCAGTACCGGGGCATTCAGAGCCAGTACCGGGGCATTCAGAGTCAGTACCGGGGCATTCAGAGCCAGTACCGGGGCATTCAGAGCCAGTACCGGGGCATTCTGAGTCCTCTACTGTACTTCACAACCATGGATCAGAAATGCATGTCGTGTAATTCTATCTATTCTGTGTTCTTTACACTTTCATCCAATAGAATAGAGTTCAGATGTGTTGCATGATCTCCCCCCTAACTAGACAACAAATAATAAACACGTACTTCATTTTGAGTAAACAACAACAACAACAACAACAAAACGTTATCCACAACGTCTAAATAAATTACACAGGATATGATGCATGGAAAGTATGTATTTTCCCCAGTGAGACAGAGAGACTAAAGCGTGTGACATTTTGTGAACTTTCAGTTCCCCTCTCAGACACAATAAATCAATACCTGAGCAATCTCCCCTGGCCCAGGAAGTGCTGTCAGGATTATCCTAAATTAAGACCTGATTCATTGATTGTCAGAGTGAGAAATCAATGAATTGGATTAGAGCAACATGACTCAATGTGTGATACGTTCAATGACACGGGTAACTGTCAAAATAAAGGAAACCCCCAACGTAAAATATCTTAATAGGACGATGGGCCACCAGTCGCCAGAACAGCTTCAATGCGCCTTGGCATAGATGCCTGTATTTCAGACTACAACCAAGAAGCTAAACCAAACCAACTACCTAACTATGCCGACGTTAATACTGAATCACAAATGTTGTCCAATCATATCTCTATGATACGTTTTATGCCCCTAGATTAGACACCCATTGTTATATATATATAATTAAATATCTTTCTCAAATGGCCGTGTATAGTGTAGTTAATAACACGTATTAACTATAATATTTCATATTTATCATATTTATTTGTCAGTGTAACACTATAACTGTGCGTTGTTATTGTGGGTAACCTCAACGTAATCATTACATTTGTATCAGTTACTGTACAAATGTTTGTTTTTTTATTGTTTAATAATACGTTTACACACAAATGAAAATGTGACTTTGACGCTCGAGTTTACAGTAAAATGATCGAACAGATCATTGAATATGTATATTCCCCTTCGCCTGAGCATCATTTACGTTCGTCACCGTTGCGTGGATAAAGGATATGTTTTGCGAGCGGCACCGTAAATCCCCAAGGAATCGTATGTTACAAAGCAGTTTTAGACAGTGCTGTTTGTAAAACAGGCACACTTGTAATGTGTCACACACAGGTATGAGAACCACACTATGAATTTAGTTGTGGTGTGATCAATTGGCAATCCCATGTTTTTCTTTCAGTCAAGTCCGTTGTGGTGAAACGGGTGAACGGTCTACATTAACCGTACTACACGTGGTGGACCGGGGGGTTTCTTTCCGTTACTCCTGAGAAATATATGTGCTATTTTCTTGGTAAAGTATAGGACTGTTGTATAATCCTTATAATTCATTACATGATGGTGTGGTCCTCTACTCTTCTCTCCTCCTGTTAAATCCCCACCCATGTGTCGGATGTTATCACCGATCAGCTATCAATCTTTTGTCATTCAGAAAGTTTGACATTTTTTTAAATGTTATAGTTGCAATCGATCATAATAAGAAATGTGTGTTAACTATTAATACTCGTGGATTATCCATATGCAATTCTGATCAAGGAAAACATTTCAAAACTAGAGCCACAAAATCCGATGTTCCAAATCGTGGATAACAAAACGTATGGATTCATGCTCTCAGTGATAAAGATCACATTCAGCATGTTAACTGTTGTTGCACAGGGGGGTACTTACTTGAGCCCAGAAAACAGTCCGTGATCCTTCTAAAACAGCTTGTCGAAGACGGACCATCTTCCATGTCTGTCTGTGAACGAGCAGAGCGCGAGAAGGGACGCGCTCCGGATATCAACCAGGGTACGGTGCCTCTCTGCTCAAACTCCCGCTGCTCGCTGCTAGAACTGGAACGGTTGGTCCAGAATGAGATTAAATGTCCGAGGTCCTAATAGCCCGTGACCAACCGAGCCGGGAATGCCGTGGTCGTGCGCACTACGTGGTCCGTTACCAGCACGGTAACGTAAAAGTATTAGACGAGAGCAGTAGTGGTGAAGGGTCTCCCCCTCACTCGCCTTCCAAGGAGTAGATAAACGTGGGTTGGAAAGCCTCCTCTCCTCTCCTCGCCGTGGCAGCACTGAAACAGCGAAAGTGCAAGATTGGGAAGAGAAAAAGAGCGACTGAACGGAGGGAGGCGCACGGGCTGGGAGGAGGGAGAAATGGGAGTGTAATCCGTAGACGGCGACGGATCAAATAAACCGGGAAGTGCAACGTACAGTTAGTTGGTGTACGCTGCCCCCCCCCGTTGTGTTTAGTTAACTCATCCTGGGTGTCGCTCGTTGCAGAAAGGGCTGAGCCACCACCACACCACACGCCCAGCCAGTCGACTACTCTCTGGAGACGGACTGGGTGCTGTTCACACCGAAGCTGTCTCCAGATCGATAGGCTATGCGTTTTCAGGACGACAGCAGTGAGTCAGGGGCGGTAGGGGAGTGTTCACAGCAGTGAGTCAGGGGCGGTAGGGGAGTGTTCACAGCAGTGAGTCAGGGGCGGTAGGGGAGTGTTCACAGCAGTGAGTCAGGGGCCGTAGGGGAGTGTTCACAGCAGTGAGTCAGGGGCGGTAGGGGAGTGTTCACAGCAGTGAGTCAGGGGCCGTAGGGGAGTGTTCACAGCAGTGAGTCAGGGGCCGTAGGGGAGTGTTCACAGCAGTGAGTCAGGGGCCGTAGGGGAGTGTTCACAGCAGTGAGTCAGGGGCCGTAGGGGAGTGTTCACAGCAGTGAGTCAGGGGCCGTAGGGGAGTGTTCACAGCAGTGAGTCAGGGGCCGTAGGGGAGTGTTCACAGCAGTGAGTCAGGGGCCGTAGGGGAGTGTTCACAGCAGTGAGTCAGGGGCCGTAGGGGAGTGTTCACAGCAGTGAGTCAGGGGCCGTAGGGGAGTGTTCACAGCAGTGAGTCAGGGGCCGTAGGGGAGTGTTCACAGCAGTGAGTCAGGGGCCGTAGGGGAGTGTTCACAGCAGTGAGTCAGGGGCCGTAGGGGAGTGTTCACAGCAGTGAGTCAGGGGCCGTAGGGGAGTGTTCACAGCAGTGAGTCAGGGGCGGTATAGGGGAGTGTTCACAGCAGAGAGTCAGGGGCGGTAGGGGAGTGTATAGGTGTGTTTTCTTAGGGTTGGTAACCGCTGCTGTACAGCCTACATCCTCTATATTTAATTGATGTTAAAAGGAAAGACGTGGAGAATTCTCCACAAGACAAAACGGAATAGAATAGAGGAAGAATCACATTATGATAGAATTGATTATGATAGAATTAGCTATAGTCCCACTTTGCGTTCATTTGGTCCTTCTGTAGCTCAGTTGGTAGAGCATGGCGCTTGTAACGCCAGGGTAGTGGGTTCGATTCCCGGGACCACCCATACGTAGAATGTATGCACACATGACTGTAAGTCGCTTTGGATAAAAGCGTCTGCTAAATGGCATATTATTTTTTATATGCAAACACAATTTACACTGTCTCCAACATTAGGCTGGTCCATATGCTATATAGCTAGTATAGAGCTTTGATTCAACGTTGAACAGTATATTTCTTTCTCTATCAAAATGTAGCAAAATCCAATTCAGAGAGTTGTTTGCCCTATTTGGTGAAAATGAACAGTCTGGCCAGATATACGCCAAACATTACACTGGTGAAGACCATGATGTATGACAAAGACAGCTAGTCATTATAATATAAAGGCAGTCAGTCATTATAATATAAAGGCAGTCAGTCAATATAATATAAAGGCAGTCAGTCGGTCATTATAATATAAAGGCAGTCAGTCATTATAATATAAAGGCAGTCAGTCAGTCATTATAATATAAAGGCAGTCAGTCAGTCATTATAATATAAAGGCAGTCATTCAGTCGGTCATTATAATATAAAGGCAGTCAGTCATTATAATATAAAGGCAGTCAGTCATTATAATATAAAGGCAGTCATTCAGTCATTATTATATAAAGGCAGTCAGTCAGTCATTATTATATAAAGGCAGTCAGTCGGTCATTATAATATAAAGGCAGTCAGTCAGTCATTATAATATAAAGGCAGTCAGTCAGTCAGTCATTATAATATAAAGGCAGTCAGTCAGTCATTATTATATAAAGCCAGTCAGTCAGTCATTATAATATAAAGGCAGTCAGTCAGTCATTATAATATAAAGGCAGTCAGTCAGTCATTATAATATAAAGCCAGTCAGTCAGTCAGTCATTATAATATAAAGGCAGTCAGTCATTATTATATAAAGGCAGTCAGTCAGTCATTATAATATAAAGGCAGTCAGTCATTATAATATAAAGGCAGTCAGTCAGTCATTATAATATAAAGGCAGTCAGTCGGTCATTATAATATAAAGGCAGTCAGTCGGTCATTATTATATAAAGGCAGTCAGTCATTATAATATAAAGGCAGTCAGTCAGTCATTATAATATAAAGGCAGTCAGTCAGTCATTATTATATAAAGGCAGTCAGTCATTATAATATAAAGGCAGTCAGTCATTATAATATAAAGGCAGTCAGTCTGTCATTATAATATAAAGGCAGTCAGTCTGTCATTATAATATAAAGGCAGTCAGTCAGTCATTATAATATAAAGGCAGTCAGTCTGTCATTATAATATAAAGGCAGTCAGTCATTATAATATAAAGGCAGTCAGTCATTATAATATAAAGGCAGTCAGTCAGTCATTATAATATAAAGGCAGTCAGTCAATATAATATAAAGGCAGTCAGTCAGTCATTATAATATAAAGGCAGTCAGTCATTATAATATAAAGGCAGTCAGTCAGTCATTATAATATAAAGGCAGTCAGTCATTATAATATAAAGGCAGTCGGTCATTATAATATAAAGGCAGTCAGTCAGTCATTATAATATAAAGGCAGGCAGTCAGTCAGTCAATATAATATAAAGGCAGTCAGTCGGTCATTATAATATAAAGGCAGTCAGTCATTATAATATAAAGGCAGTCAGTCAGTCATTATAATATAAAGGCAGTCAGTCAGTCATTATAATATAAAGGCAGTCAGTCAGTCATTATAATATAAAGGCAGTCAGTCAGTCATTATAATATAAAGGCAGTCAGTCATTATAATATAAAGGCAGTCAGTCAGTCATTATAATATAAAGGCAGTCAGTCAGTCATTATAATATAAAGGCAGTCAGTCAGTCATTATAATATAAAGGCAGTCAGTCAGTCATTATAATATAAAGGCAGTCAGTCATTATAATATAAAGGCAGTCATTCAGTCATTATAATATAAAGGCAGTCAGTCAGTCATTATAATATAAAGGCAGTCAGTCAGTCATTATAATATAAAGGCAGTCAGTCAGTCATTATAATATAAAGGCAGTCAGTCAGTCATTATAATATAAAGGCAGTCAGTCATTATAATATAAAGGCAGTCAGTCAGTCATTATAATATAAAGGCAGTCAGTCATTATAATATAAAGGCAGTCAGTCAGTCATTATAATATAAAGGCAGTCAGTCGGTCATTATAATATAAAGGCAGTCAGTCAATATAATATAAAGGCAGTCAGTCAGTCATTATAATATAAAGGCAGTCAGTCATTATAATATAAAGGCAGTCAGTCAGTCATTATAATATAAAGGCAGTCAGTCATTATAATATAAAGGCAGTCAGTCAGTCATTATAATATAAAGGCAGTCAGTCATTATAATATAAAGGCAGTCGGTCAGTCATTATAATATAAAGGCAGTCAGTCATTATAATATAAAGGCAGTCAGTCAGTCATTATAATATAAAGGCAGTCAGTCATTATAATATAAAGGCAGTCAGTCAGTCATTATAATATAAAGGCAGTCAGTCATTATAATATAAAGGCAGTCAGTCAGTCATTATAATATAAAGGCAGTCAGTCATTATAATATAAAGGCAGTCAGTCAGTCATTATAATATAAAGGCAGTCAGTCATTATAATATAAAGGCAGTCGGTCAGTCATTATAATATAAAGGCAGTCAGTCATTATAATATAAAGGCAGTCAGTCAGTCATTATAATATAAAGGCAGTCAGTCATTATAATATAAAGGCAGTCAGTCAGTCATTATAATATAAAGGCAGTCAGTCATTATAATATAAAGGCAGTCAGTCAGTCATTATAATATAAAGGCAGTCAGTCGGTCATTATAATATAAAGGCAGTCAGTCAATATAATATAAAGGCAGTCAGTCAGTCATTATATTATAAAGGCAGTCAGTCATTATAATATAAAGGCAGTCAGTCAGTCATTATAATATAAAGGCAGTCAGTCATTATAATATAAAGGCAGTCAGTCAGTCATTATAATATAAAGGTAGTCAGTCATTATAATATAAAGGCAGTCGGTCAGTCATTATAATATAAAGGCAGTCAGTCATTATAATATAAAGGCAGTCAGTCAGTCATTATAATATAAAGGCAGTCAGTCAGTCATTATAATATAAAGGCAGTCAGTCATTATAATATAAAGGCAGTCAGTCAGTCATTATAATATAAAGGCAGTCAGTCATTATAATATAAAGGCAGTCAGTCAGTCATTATAATATAAAGGCAGTCAGTCATTATAATATAAAGGCAGTCGGTCAGTCATTATAATATAAAGGCAGTCAGTCATTATAATATAAAGGCAGTCAGTCAGTCATTATAATATAAAGGCAGTCAGTCATTATAATATAAAGGCAGTCAGTCAGTCATTATAATATAAAGGCAGTCAGTCATTATAATATAAAGGCAGTCAGTCAGTCATTATAATATAAAGGCAGTCAGTCAGTCATTATAATATAAAGGCAGTCAGTCAGTCATTATAATATAAAGGCAGTCAGTCAGTCATTATAATATAAAGGCAGTCAGTCATTATAATATAAAGGCAGTCAGTCATTATAATATAAAGGCAGTCAGTCAGTCATTATAATATAAAGGCAGTCAGTCAGTCATTATAATATAAAGGCAGTCAGTCATTATAATATAAAGGCAGTCATTCAGTCATTATAATATAAAGACAGTCAGTCAGTCATTATAATATAAAGGCAGTCAGTCAATATAATATAAAGGCAGTCAGTCGGTCATTATAATATAAAGGCAGTCAGTCATTATAATATAAAGGCAGTCAGTCATTATTATATAAAGGCAGTCAGTCAGTCATTATAATATAAAGGCAGTCAGTCGGTCATTATAATATAAAGGCAGTCAGTCAATATAATATAAAGGCAGTCAGTCAGTCATTATTATATAAAGGCAGGCAGTCAGTCATTATAATATAAAGGCAGTCAGTCATTATTATATAAAGGCAGTCAGTCATTATAATATAAAGGCAGTCAGTCGGTCATTATAATATAAAGGCAGTCAGTCAATATAATATAAAGGCAGTCAGTCAGTCATTATAATATAAAGGCAGTCAGTCAGTCATTATAATATAAAGGCAGTCAGTCAGTCATTATAATATAAAGGCAGTCAGTCGGTCATTATAATATAAAGGCAGTCAGTCATTATAATATAAAGGCAGGCAGTCAGTCATTATAATATAAAGGCAGTCAGTCAATATAATATAAAGGCAGTCAGTTATTATAATATGAAGACAGTCAGTCATTATAGTATAAAGGCAGTCAGTCGGTAAGTCATTATAATATAAAGGCAGTCAGTCATTATAATATAGAAGCAGGCAGTCAGTCAGTCATTATAATATAAAGGCAGTCAGTCAGTCAGTCATTATAATATAAAGGCAGTCAGTCAGTCAGTTATTATAATATAAAGGCAGTCAGTCAGTCATTATAATATAAAGGCAGTCAGTCAGTCAGTCATTATAATATAAAGGCAGTCAGTCAGTCAGTTATTATAATATAAAGGCAGTCAGTCAGTCAGTTATTATAATATAAAGGCAGTCAGTCAGTCAGTTATTATAATATAAAGGCAGTCAGTCAGTCAGTTATTATAATATAAAGGCAGTCAGTCAGTCATTATAATATAAAGGCAGTCAGTCAGTCAGTTATTATAATATAAAGGCAGTCAGTCAGTTATTATAATATAAAGGCAGTCAGTCAGTCAGTTATTATAATATAAAGGTAGTCAGTCAGTTATTATAATATAAAGGCAGTCAGTCAGTTATTATAATATAAAGGCAGTCAGTCAGTCATTATAATATAAAGGCAGTCAGTCAGTCAGTTATTATAATATAAAGGCAGTCAGTCAGTCATTATAATATAGAAGCAGAAATACACATTTTTATTAATCTGATTATATCTTCTCATTCACAAAATTGCCCCTTAAAAAATATGAATGGATGAATGAATAAGTAGACTGAATGCACTTGATGACAGACAATTCTGATGCAATCCCGACGTCAGCACTCACACACGAGGTGTGTGTGTGTGTGTGTGTCAAATCAAATCAAATCAAATTTATTTATATAGCCCTTCGTACATCAGCTGATATCTCAAAGTGCTGTACAGAAACCCAGCCTAAAACCCCAAACAGCAAACAATGCAGGTGTAAAAGCACGGTGGCTAGGAAAAACTCCCTAGAAAGGCCAAAACCTAGGAAGAAACCTAGAGAGGAACCGGGCTGTGGGGTGGCCAGTCCTCTTCTGGCTGTGCCGGGTAGAGATTATAACAGAACATGACCAAGATGTTCAAATGTTCATAAATGACCAGCATGGTCAAATAATAATAAGGCAGTTGAAACTGGAGCAGCAGCACAGTCAGGTGGACTGGGGACAGCAAGGAGCCATCATGTCAGGTAGTCCTGGGGCACGGTCCTAGGGCTCAGGTCCTCCGAGAGAGAGAAAGAAAGAGAGAATTAGAGAGAGCATATGTGGGGTGGCCAGTCCTCTTCTGGCTGTGCCGGGTGGAGATTATAACAGAACGTGGCCAAGATGTTCAAATGTTCATAAATGACCAGCATGGTTGAATAATAGTAAGGCAGAACAGTTGAAACTGGAGCAGGAGCATGGCCAGGTGGACTGGGGACAGCAAGGAGTCCTCATGTCAGGTAGTCCTGGGACATGGTCCTAGGGCCCAGGCCAGTTGAAACTGGAGCAGCAGCATGGCCAGGTGGACTGGGGACAGCAAGGAGTCATCATGTCAGGTAGTCCTGGGGCATGGTCCTAGGGCTCAGGTCCTCCGAGAGAGAGAAAGAAAGAGAGAAGGAGAGAATTAGAGAACGCACACTTAGATTCACACAGGACACCTGAATAGGACAGGAGAAGTACTCCAGATAAACAGACTGACCCTAGCCCCCGACACATAAACTACTGCAGCATAAATACTGGAGGCTGAGACAGGAGGGGTCAGGAGACACTGTGGCCCCATCCGAGGACACCCCGGACAGGGCCAAACAGGAAGGATATAACCCCACCCACTTTGCCAAAGCACAGCCCCCACACCACTAGAGGGAAATCTTCAACCACCAACTTACCATCCTGAGACAAGGCCGAGTATAGCCCACAAAGATCTCCGACACGGTACAACCCAAGGGGGAACCCAGACAGGCCGACCACAACAGTGAATCAACCCACCCAGGTGACGCACCCCCAGGGACGGCACGAGAGAGCCCCAGCAAGCCAGTGACTCAGCCCCGTAACAGGGTTAGAGGCAAAGAATCCCAGTGAAAAGAGGGGAACCGGCCAGGCAGAGACAGCAAGGGCGGTTCGTTGCTCCAGAGCCTTTCCGTTCACCTTCCCACTCCTGGGCCAGACTACACTCAATCATATGACCCACTGAAGAGATGAGTCTTCAGTAAAGACTTAAAGGTTGAGACCGAGTTTGCGTTTGTGTGTGTGTGTGTGTGTGTGTGTGTGTGTGTGTGTGTGTGTGTGTGTGTGTGTGTGTGTGTGTGTGTGTGTGTGTGTGTGTGTGTGTGTGTGTGTGTGTGTGTGTGTGTGTGTGTGTGTGTGTGTGTGTGTGTGTGTGTGTGTGTGTGTGTGTGTGTGTGTGTGTGTGTACGCACAGAAAAGTTGTCTCTCTGCTGAAACACACCCGGAACATAACTACACATTTCTAGAACATAAATATTGGACTCAAATTGCACACAATGGCTCTATAAGAGTGGTTATTCATCTATAGGTTGGCGTAACCAATAGATGCTTAACCACTCTTATAGAGCCATTTTTATTGTACATGATATTACCTCATCACACACAAAAAAAGGAGAGCTGTCATGTCTGTTGGAACTAGAAGTAGAGCTGTAGTGTCTGTTGGAACTAGAAGTAGAGCTGTAGTGTCTGTTGGAACTAGAAACAGAGCTGTCATGTCTGTTGGAACTAGAAGTAGAGCTGTCATGTCTGTTGGAACTAGAAACAGAGCTGTCATGTCTGTTGGAACTAGAAGTAGAGCTGTCATGTCTGTTGGAACTAGAAACAGAGCTGTCATGTCTGTTGGAACTAGAAGTAGAGCTGTAGTGTCTGTTGGAACTAGAAACAGAGCTGTCATGTCTGTTGGAACTAGAAACAGAGCTGTCATGTCTGTTGGAACTAGAAACAGAGCTGTCGTGTCTGTTGGAACTAGAAGTAGAGCTGTCATGTCTGATGGCCATCCTTCCCTCCATCCATCCCTCCCTCCATCCCACCATCCTTCTCTCCCTCCCTCCATCCTTCCCTCCATCTCTCCCTCCCTCCCTCCATCCCACCATCCTTCTCTCCATCCCTCCATCCTTCCATCCCGCCATCCTCCCTCCCTCCATCCTTCCCTCCATCCTTCCTCCCTCCACAACTTCAAAGTGAGATGGAAAACTTTGGGGTTTTCTCTGTCATCTCAAACGCAGCAATTGAATAATATCACTGACATGGACCATAATAGTACAAGGATTAAAACTACGGGTCACCGACTTGACAAAAGTGATCCCCTCGAACGCGCACGTTGACATGAGGAGATGTAAGAGTTCTCTCTCACACAGAGTATCTGCACGTGTACCGGCACGCGACAAACTGCTAGACATTGGTTGTTACAGGACCAAAACACCAAAGAAGTTTAGCCTCGCGCTTCAACGCTCACAGTTGTTGCAGAAATTGACCCACTACTGTTTATTTCATGCATATATGTCATGACACTGAGTCTAATTTTAAACCCAACCTATGACCTTACCCATAACCTAATGCATTACTGCCCCACAGTGGCAGGAAGTGACATTATACATTACTGCCCCACAGTGGCAGGAAGTGGCATTATACATTACTGCCCCACAGTGGCAGGAAGTGGCATTATACATTACTGCCCCACAGTGTCAGGAAGTGGCATTATACATTACTGCCCCACAGTGGCAGGAAGTGGCATTATACATTACTGCCCCACAGTGGCAGGAAGTGGCATTATACATTACTGCCCCACAGTGGCAGGAAGTGGCATTATACATTACTGCCCCACAGTGGCAGGAAGTGGCATTATACATTACTGCCCCACAGTGGCAGGAAGTGGCATTATACATTACTGCCCCACAGTGGCAGGAAGTGGCATTTTACATTATTATTATCCAGGACCCAGTTGCATAAGGAGGAGTTCAGATCCTGGGCTGTGAGCTTTGTAATTGAGCTTAGAGGACACTGTAGTATTGAAGGCTGAGCTGTAGTCAATGAACAGCATCCTCACATAAGCATTATTTTTGTCCAAGTGGGTGAGGGCAGTGTGCGGTAATATGGAGGTTGCATCGTCCGTGGATCTATCAGGGCGGTAGGCGAATTGGAGAAGGTTGAGTGTGTCGGAAGGGAGGGAGGAGGTGATGTGGTCTTTGACTAGCCTCTCAAAGCAAGTCATGATGACAGAAGTGAGTGCTACGGGTCAGTAGTTATTCAGTTCAGTTACTTTCCCTTCTTGTGCACGAGGACGATGACATCTTGAAGTGGATGGGTTTTAGTGGCCTGAACTAGGGAGAGATAGATTGAAAATGTCAGAGAACACAACAGCCAGCTGGTCTGCACATGCTCTGAGGGCACGGCTAGGGAAGCCGGCCTAGGCCATTGTTTTGCCGTCTCAGGGAATTTTGGGAGGTCGGGAGGATGGTGAGTACCCAGCAATTCGTATTCCAAACGTTCTACCCGGGTGTGTTTAGTAATACATGAAACAACATTTTTTATTTTTTTGGGAGAAACACTAGAAAAAGTAGAAACCTGCAATGTTTTATTGGAGCTCAAGGCGAGGCATCCTCTGTCGGCGCCATCTTAGCCAGCTATCAGTAAACTCATTTAACAGAGTTTTAACCTGTCATATCTGCACCTGGGAATTGAGACGGATTTTGATTTCTAAGGTACAGTGGTTCCTCAATTAAAAGTTATGCTGCGTGATGTAGTTTAGTTACGGTACCCTGCGTCCCTGTGTCATTGCTCCAGACCACCACAAGGGGGAGGTAAAGTACTGATTATGCTTTTGTGTCCCAAGACTCTAATGTGTCTCTAACCGACGATGAACGGGCGACATAAACCAAATAGAAACTGATAATTGTGCACGACTTCAAAATAGAATTTCAAATTTCAATTAAATGAATGATGAGGATGAGATTGAATTTATAACAATAGTGTACGTATTGCTATTCCTCTGTCCTGCACGCAAAACATAGAAACAGAAAACATAGAAATAAAGAAACTAGAATGCCCACCCTAGTTACACCCTGACCTAATCAAAATAGAGAATAAAAGACTCTCTATGGCTAGGGTGTGACAGTAAGTGGCCTGTAAAGCCCTAGTA
The DNA here is from genome assembly GCF_021184085.1 of Oncorhynchus gorbuscha. Classification (NCBI taxonomy): domain Eukaryota; kingdom Metazoa; phylum Chordata; class Actinopteri; order Salmoniformes; family Salmonidae; genus Oncorhynchus; species Oncorhynchus gorbuscha. The sequence continues at coordinate 22,744 of NW_025745220.1, read as the reverse complement.
TGCTTCATGTTCGTTTCTGTTGTTTCTTGTTTTGTTGACGACATTTATAATGAAGGAAAATGTACGCTCACCACGCTGCACCTTGGTCCAGTCATTTCCCTGACGACGTTCGTGACACCAACATTATTTCTGATAGTCTTTAATAAAGAAATGTTTTAGTTATCCCTACCTGGATTGCAATGTGTTATAGTCTTTAAAAGGAAAAATATTATCACCATCTCTTGTGCACGTCATTTTCCTTTCATAATGCATCCTTATTTACCAAGCCATTATCATTATTATTATTATTAACCCTGCATTACAATTATATAAAAGCCCCTTAGATATTCTCAAAGGTCAGATTCGCCCTAACGAAAAATGCCCTTTAGATATTAATTTAGAAACCTCCAATTATTGACGGAGAGCCATATAGATTGAAAAATAGTTGGGAAGAGATTTTCGATGTACCGATTCCATGGCACATGGTATATGAATTGACACGCAATTTTCTGTTCCTCCTGAAAGCTCTAAAAGTCAAACGCACTTAAAACATTTGGATAATAAATCAGTTCAAGGCATTGGTTGATTTCATTCATTAAATCGCTGTAGCCAACATATTGCGGTTCATCTGATGAAGGTGCACAATGGGCCTATTTATATAATGAATATAAATTCAGAGGGCATAAATGATTAAATATTAAAGCATTAGACACTAAAGGCTTCAGTAATACAAAAGTTATACTTAAATCCGAACTGGTTTTGCAGCACGCAGATTCCAGATGGCCTTTGCCGATCCTTCATCATCTTCAACCATCAGTGAGTCGATGGCTTGAATAGTCTGGCTTGGAAGTGGAATACCACGGAGTCGATGGCTTGAATAGTCTGGCTTGGAAGTGGAATACCACGGAGTCGATGGCTTGAATAGTCTGGCTTGGAAGTGGAATACCACGGAGTCGATGGCTTGAATAGTCTGGCTTGGAAGTGGAATACCACGGAGTCGATGGCTTGAATAGTCTGGCTTGGAAGTGGAATACCACGGAGTCGATGGCTTGAATAGTCTGGCTTGGAAGTGGAATACCACGGAGTCGATGGCTTGAATAGTCTGGCTTGGAAGTGGAATACCACGGAGTCGATGGCTTGAATAGTCTGGCTTGGAAGTGGAATACCACGGAGTCGATGGCTTGAATAGTCTGGCTTGGAAGTGGAATACCACGGAGTCGATGGCTTGAATAGTCTGGCTTGGAAGTGGAATACCACGGAGTCGATGGCTTGAATAGTCTGGCTTGGAAGTGGAATACCACGGAGTCGATGGCTTGAATAGTCTGGCTTGGAAGTGGAATACCACGGAGTCGATGGCTTGAATAGTCTGGCTTGGAAGTGGAATACCACGGAGTCGATGGCTTGAATAGTCTGGCTTGGAAGTGGAATACCACGGTAGATGATGTGTTTTTTGGTTGATTGCCATAAAGCTGAGTGGCTTTGGATCAAAATAAATAAGTACCAACATTCCAAAAATATATATAGAAACTAGAAGTGATTATAAAAAGTCACTACTCTACAACTGATCGCTAGTTTTGGTCTTTTTATTTTATTTATTTAACTAGGAATGTCAGTTAAGAACAAATTCTTATTTTCAATGACGGCACAGCCTTGATGACCTAGAGGCCAGAGAGGGAGTATACGTACCCCCTCCACGACGCGCGGCTCCAGACACAGGACGCCGTCAAAGGGGACGCACCTGGGGATCAGTCACCCCTGTTGATGCGTGAGAACCTGTCACGCCAGCTGAGGCACGGGTACCTGTCTAGTCAGCTGGGATGCGGGAACCTGACAGATCAGTTGAGGCAGGGGAGCCTGGTGATCCGCCGAGGCATGAGAGCCTGACGAGCTGGCTGAGGCAGGGGAGCCTGGTGATCCGGCTAAGGCATGAAAGCCCGACGAGCCGGCTGAGGCAGGGGAGCCTTGTGAACCGGCTAAGGCATGAAAGCCCGGCGACCCGGCTGAGGCAGGGGAGCCTGGTGATCCGCCGAGGCATGAGAGCCTGACGAGCCGGCTGAGGCAGGGGAGCCTGGTGATCCGCCGAGGCATGAGAGCCTGACGAGCCGGCTGAGGCAGGGGAGCCTGGTGATCCGCCGAGGCATGAGAGCCTGACGAGCTGGCTGAGGCAGGGGAGCCTGGTGATCCGGCTAAGGCATGAAAGCCGCCCGACGACCCGGCTGAGGCAGGGGAGCCTGGTGAACCGGCTAAGGCATGAAAGCCCGACGACCCGGCTGAGGCAGGGGAGCCTGGTGATCCGCCGAGGCATGAGAGCCTGACGAGCCGGCTGAGGCAGGGGAGCCTGGTGATCCGCCGAGGCATGAGAGCCTGACGAGCCGGCTGAGGCAGGGGAGCCTGGTGATCCGCCGAGGCATGAGAGCCTGACGAGCTGGCTGAGGCAGGGGAGCCTGGTGATCCGGCTAAGGCATGAAAGCCGCCCGACGACCCGGCTGAGGCAGGGGAGCCTGGTGAACCGGCTAAGGCATGAAAGCCCGACGACCCGGCTGAGGCAGGGGAGCCTGGTGATCTGGTTGAGGCAAGAGAGCCTGTAACAGTTCCCAGACCCGATGTCATTACTCTGACACAAAAATGAAATAAAAAACACTTCCCTTAGGTGAGGTGTTATTCTGTAACGATGTGCGCTGAGAGTCAGGAAGTAAGTTCAGGGAGTGATTTCATAAATAAACATGTAAAAACAAACAACGTGAAAACAGAGTCAATAACACCTGAGGAAAGAACCAAGGGGAGGTGACAGATATAGGGGAGATAATCAAGGAGGTAATGGAGTCCAGGTGAGTGTCATGAGACAGAGTCAATAACACCTGAGGAAAGAACCAAGGGGAGGTGACAGATATAGGGGAGATAATCAAGGAGGTGATGGAGACCAGGGGAGGTGACAGATATAGGGGAGATAATCAAGGAGGTGATGGAGACCAGGGGAGTGTCATGAGACAGAGTCAATAACACCTGAGGAAAGAACCAAGGGGAGGTGACAGATATAGGGGAGATAATCAAGGAGGTGATGGAGACCAGGGGAGTGTCATGAGACAGAGTCAATAACACCTGAGGAAAGAACCAAGGGGAGGTGACAGATATAGGGGAGATAATCAAGGAGGTAATGGAGTCCAGGTGAGTGTCATGAGGCGCAGGTGCGCGAGACGATAGTGACAGGTGTGCACCATAACAAGCAGCCTGGTGACCTAGAGGTCGAAGAGGGAGCAGACGTGACAGTAACCCCTCCCCGACGCGTCACTCCAGCCGCAGGACGCTGACCAAGACAACGATCCCAGGGATCAAGAGCGTACCGGTCACCTCCGCTGGCTGAGACCTCCCCAGTTGCCTCGGTCGAGGCACAGGAACCTGTTCACCCAGCTGAGGCATGGGAGCCTATCAAACCCGCCGAGGCATGGGAATCTGACAAACCAGCTGAAGCCTCCCAGGTAGCTCCGGTTCTGACCCGACATCACCTCCCTTTGGTGAGGCGTCATACTGTAACAACGTGCGCTGAGAGTCAGGAAGCAAGTTCAGGAAGTGAGTGTTTTAATAAATAAACACAACATAATGTAAAATAAGAAACACGGACAACGCACAGACATGACACAGAAACAATGACGCCTGGGGGGAACCAAAGGGAGTGACATATAAAGGGAAGGTAAATCAAGGAGGTGATGGAGTCCAGGTGAGTGGAAGGTGTGTCATCGGAAGCAGAGTACACTCTGCGCATCGATGTTTTTCTTGCTGAGACGGCCGCAGTATTATAGGCTGTGCTAATAGCCTCCTACTGATTTAACCCCTGTATACCTCCCCGCCTACAGACTCACACAGCCAGCGCTGGGCTGTCATATAGCATGCACTGCACACGTCACTAACCCTAGACGTGCACACAATCCACACATGCTCACGCGCGGTGCATGCAGCACACCACTCACACGCTGATACAGCAGGCAGTCCTGTCATAAGTGTGCAGTGATTCATTGTCTGTCATGGCTTCCTGGTGGGTGGTGTGTTTCACAGGCCAGCTCGAGGCGAAGATGGAGAAGAGAATGAGGGTGATGATGTGAACGTACAGTATGTGTGTTTGTGTGGAAACACAAAGTGTTTCACCAGTGGGAGTCATCAGGTCAGTTGCTGGACTGACGCCATTAGTATCATTGTAAGGGGTGACAGTCCCCAACAAAGTGGAAGGTGTATCATCGGAAGCAGAGTATACTCTGTGCATCAATGTTTTTCTTGCTGAGACGGCCTGCAGTGTTTGCGGAAGTGTCCGAAGGGCAAGAGGAGTTCATCTCAACTACTGTACTGCACGACTGCAAGGAGGAGGGAAGTTGCGTATTCACAGAGACAGCTGTCTCGAAATCATGACAAGAATGGTTATTTAGTTGGCCGATGGAATGTGTCGAGATATCCTAATATCTCCTTGTATCGGATTCTGCCCCAAGAGGTTTCTAAACGTCTTTTTCCCAAGGGGTGCTTTCGACAAAAACCCCTCTTGAATGACTGCGTTGCAGCTAGCGTTAGGGGAAGACAGTGTGGTCAGTGTAGAAGGCACGGTGGCCTGTGACCATACCTGGTTGGTTTTCCAATCCATCAATGGGAGTAACCGATCCATCAAGTCTGCTCCAAGTAGCAGGGGTACAGTTTCGAGGCTGGTAACATACACAGGGTGAACGAGCGATACGTCCTTGACGTGTAGTTTCAGCATGACTCTCAATATGAGAGCCGAGGTAGTCTGAGTGACCCCTCGAAGTGTAGTGTGGCATCGTTCCACTTTTAACCAACTTGGCTTCAAAGCCCTTTTTAGATCATCAAACAATGTTTGAGAGATGAGTGATATTGTCGCACCCGAATCAATTAGTGCATGACAAGTTAAGCAGTCCTCCAGGACTGTTTCCAGGTATGGGCGTTTCAATTCATGTTTAGTGCACATAATCCCCACAAAGTGGAGTGGTCGTTCGCAACGACGTGATTTGTCAATTCTGTTCATGGTGGAAGCAGATCGACTTTTCAGATTTTGAGTGGGCTTGGCTTTAACGAAGCGTTTGACCTTTTTCTTTGCAACTTTTGTATCAGAGTCTATAGACAAAGCCCGGGGGCTTGTTTCTTGATTAAGCGGGCCCTGGATAGAGTCTTGAATGAGAGCGGGAGAGATTTGAATTTTAACGTCCTTGCTATGGTGTTAATTCCTGCGGACTTGGTGTCCGGTAATTCCCCATCTAGTCCTTGCTATGGGTGTTAATTCCTGTGGACCTGGTGTCCGGTAATTCCCCGTCTAGTCCTTGCTATGGGTGTTAATTCCTGCGGACCCGGTGTCCGGTAATTCCCCATCTAGTCCTTGCGATTGTAGAGGTAGTCGTTTTGATGGCTCTGACACTGTGGGTTGGGTGCAGGAACTTAGTGAACAGGTCGATTGTAGCGGTAGTCGTTTTGATGGCTCTGACACTGTGGGTTGGGTGCAGGAACGTAGCGAACAGGTCGATTGTAGAGGTAGTCGTTTTGATGGCTCTGACACTGTGGGTTGGGTGCAGGAACGTAGCGAACAGGTCGATTGTAGCGGTAGTCGTTTTGATGGCTCTGACACTGTGGACGTGGGTGCAGGAACGTAGCGAACAGGTCGATTGTAGCGGTAGTCGTTTTGATGGCGACGTGCTTTACAGTTATTTCGACCGCGGAGGTTATTGGAATCATGGTTTCGTGGTAGAAACCGTTGCTGTGCGTCATCTCTTAACGATCCAATAATAATAATATAATAATGATGCAGCCTCTAACTGGAGCTCCTGGTCAAACTTCAAAACCGTCAGGGTTCTTAGCGTTGCGATCTTTTGATGCCTCAAAAGCTGTGCTTGCAAGCTCTCTGAGTTGTAAGAAACCTAAAACCAGCTGAAAGAGTGTTATGTCCAGGTCTATAACCAGGTCTATAACCAGCTGAAACAGTGTTATGTCCTGGTCTATAACCAGGTCTATAACCAGCTGAAACAGTGTTATGTCCAGGTCTATAACCAGGTCTATAACCAGCTGAAACAGTGTTATGTCCAGGTCTATAACCAGCTGAAACAGTGTTATGTCCAGGTCTATAACCAGCTGAAACAGTGTTATGTCCAGGTCTATAACCAGCTGAAACAGTGTTATGTCCAGGTCTATAACCAGCTGAAAGAGTGTTATGTCCAGGTCTATAACCAGCTGAAACAGTGCTATGTCCTGGTCTATAACCAGGTCTATAACCAGCTGAAACAGTGTTATGTCCTGGTCTATAACCAGCTGAAACAGTGTTATGTCCAGGTCTATAACCAGCTGAAACAGTGTTATGTCCAGGTCTATAACCAGGTCTATAACCAGCTGAAACAGTGTTATGTCCTGGTCTATAACCAGCTGAAACAGTGTTATGTCCTGGTCTATAACCAGGTCTATAACCAGCTGAAACAGTGTTATGTCCAGGTCTATAACCAGGTCTATAACCAGCTGAAACAGTGTTATGTCCAGGTCTATAACCAGGTCTATAACCAGCTGAAACAGTGTTATGTCCAGGTCTATAACCAGGTCTATAACCAGCTGAAACAGTGTTATGTCCTGGTCTATAACCAGGTCTATAACCAGCTGAAACAGTGTTATGTCCAGGTCTATAACCAGGTCTACAACCAGCTGAAACAGTGTTATGTCCTGGTCTATAACCAGCTGAAACAGTGTTATGTCCAGGTCTATAACCAGGTCTATAACCAGCTGAAACAGTGTTATGTCCAGGTCTATAACCAGCTGAAACAGTGTTATGTCCAGGTCTATAACCAGCTGAAACAGTGCTATGTCCAGGTCTATAACCAGCTGAAACAGTACTATGTCCAGGTCTACAACCAGCTGAAACAGTGTTATGTCCAGGTCTATAACCAGCTGAAACAGTGTTATGTCCAGGTCTATAACCAGCTGAAACAGTGTTATGTCCAGGTCTATAACCAGCTGAAACAGTGTTATGTCCAGGTCTATAACCAGCTGAAACAGTGTTATGTCCAGGTCTATAACCAGCTGAAACAGTGTTATGTCCAGGTCTATAACCAGCTGAAACAGTGTTATGTCCAGGTCTATAACCAGCTGAAACAGTGTTATGTCCAGGTCTATAACCAGGTCTATAACCAGCTGAAACAGTGTTATATGAGACCAGGAGCTGTCAAAAACCTGCTGAGTTTTGGTGACCAGCTGAAGTAAAATAGTTTGTAAAAAGCACTATACATTTCAATGTCCTCTAGTATGAGACCAGGAGCTGTCAAAAACCTGCTGGGTCAACGAGGTGGTGGAGTTTTGGTTTCAAAGATTTCACCACTTTCCAGAAGTTATCTGAATTACGACCACTTTCCAATACAAAAGAAAATAAAGAAATATGTTTGATTTAGTTTTTCTAGCCAGAGACAGATCTTTAAATTGTCTAACGGACTGCCAATCAGACGTAGAATCAGTACCAAGTTACATTTCTGTCCTGTAATTTCTTACTACATTTTCACTGTGTGTGTGTGTGTGTGTGTGTGTGTGTGTGTGTGTGTGTGTGTGTGTGTGTGTGTGTGTGTGTGTGTGTGTGTGTGTGTGTGTGTGTGTGTGTGTGTGTGTGTGTGTGTGTGTGTGTGTGTGTGTGTGTGTGTGTGTGTGTGTGTGTGATGATCATGCTGTGTAGGTGACGAAACTGATGCAGAAGTGGGTGCCATAGGGCACTGGTCTAAAGAAGTGTCCTATATAGGGAATAGGGTGCCATAGGGCTCTGGTCTAAAGAAGTGTCCTATATAGGGAATAGGGTGCCATAGGGCTCTGGTCTAAATAAGTGCCCTATATAGGGAATAGGGTGCCATAGGGCTCTGGTCTAAATAAGTGCCCTATATAGGGAATAGGGTGCCATAGGGCTCTGGTCTAAAGAAGTGCCCTATATAGGGAATAGGGTGCCATAGGGCTCTGGTCTAAAGAAGTGCATTTTATCGGGGAAAGAGAGGAAGAGCGGGAAGTACAGTGGATAGAAGGAGATATATTAAACAAGGGAACAAAGGAAAGAAAAATAGAAAGGGAGAATGAGAAAGAGAGAGAGGAGAGGAGAACTGCAGAGGGAGAGAGAAAGAGAGAGAGAGAGAGGAGAACTGCAGAGAGAGAGAGAAAGAGAGAGAGAGGAGAACTGCAGAGAGAGAGGAGAACTGCAGAGAGAGAGAGAGAGAGAGAGAGGAGAACTGCAGAGAGAGAGAGCGAAAGAGAGAGAGAGAGGAGAACTGCAGAGAGAGAGAGAGAGAGAGAGAGAGAGAGAGAGAGGAGAACTGCAGAGAGAGAGAGAGAGAGAGAGAGAGAGAGAGAGAGGAGAACTACAGAGAGAGAGAGAGAGAGAGAGAGAGAGAGAGAGAGAGAGGAGAACTGCAGAGAGAGAGAGAGAGAGAGAGAGAGAGAGAGAGAGAGAGAGAGAGAGAGAGAGAGAGAGAGGGAGAGGGAGAGGGGGGAGAGGAGAACTGCAGAGACAGATAGAGAGAGAGGAGAACTGCAGAGAGAGAGAGAGAGGAGAACTGCAGAGAGAGAGAGAGAGAGGAGAACTGCAGAGAGAGAGAGAGAGAAAGAGAGGAGAACTGCAGAGAGAGAGAGAGAGAGAAAGAGAGAGAGAGAAAGGAGAACTGCAGAGAGAGAGAGGAGAACTGCAGAGAGAGAGAGAGAGAGGGAGAGAGGAGAACTGCAGAGAGAGAGAGGGAGAGATGAGAACTGCAGAGAGAGAGAGAGAGAGAGAGAGAGAGAGAGAGAGAGAGAGAGAGAGAGAGAGAGAGAGAGAGAGAGAGAGAGAGAGAGAGAGAGAGAGGGGGAGAGGAGAACTGCAGAGACAGATAGAGAGAGAGGAGAACTGCAGAGAGAGAGAGAGAGAGGAGAACTGCAGAGAGAGAGAGAAAGAGAGGAGAACTGCAGAGAGAGAGAGAGAGAGAAAGAGAGAGAGAGAAAGCAGAACTGCAGAGAGAGAGAGGAGAACTGCAAAGAGAGGGAGAGAGAGAGAGAGAGAGAGAGAGAGAGAGAGAGAGAGAGAGAGAGGGGGGAGAGGAGAACTGCAGAGACAGATAGAGAGAGAGGAGAACTGCAGAGAGAGAGAGAGAGAGGAGAACTGCAGAGAGAGAGAGAGAGAGAGAAAGAGAGAGAGAGAAAGGAGAACTGCAGAGAGAGACTGGAGAACTGCAGAGAGAGAGAGAGAGAGGGAGAGAGGAGAACTGCAGAGAGAGAGAGAGAGAGAGAGGGAGAGATGAGAACTGCAGAGAGAGAGAGAGAGAGAGAGAGAGAGAGAGAGAGAGAGAGAGAGAGAGAGAGAGAGAGAGAGAGAGAGAGAGAGAGAGAGAGAGAGAGAGGGGGAGAGGAGAACTGCAGAGACAGATAGAGAGAGAGGAGAACTGCAGAGAGAGAGAGAGGAGAACTGCAGAGAGAGAGAGAAAGAGAGGAGAACTGCAGAGAGAGAGAGAGAGAGAAAGAGAGAGAGAGAAAGCAGAACTGCAGAGAGAGAGAGGAGAACTGCAAAGAGAGGGAGAGAGAGAGAGAGAGAGAGAGAGAGAGAGAGAGAGAGAGAGAGAGAGAGAGAGAGGGGGGAGAGGAGAACTGCAGAGACAGATAGAGAGAGAGGAGAACTGCAGAGAGAGAGAGAGAGAGGAGAACTGCAGAGAGAGAGAGAGAGAAAGAGAGGAGAACTGCAGAGAGAGAGAGAGAGAGAAAGATAGAGAGAGAAAGGAGAACTGCAGAGAGAGAGAGGAGAACTGCAGAGAGAGAGAGAGAGAGAGAGGGGGAGAGAGGAGAACTGCAGAGAGAGAGAGAGAGAGAGGGAGAGAGAGAGAACTGCAGAGAGAGAGAGAGAGAGAGAGAGAGAGAGAGAGAGAGAGAGAGAGAGAGAGAGAGAGAGAGAGAGAGAGAGAGAGAGAGAGAGAGAGAGAGAGAGAGAGAGAGGGAGAACTGCAGAGAGAGAGAGAGAGAGAGAGAGAACTGCAGAGAGAGAGAGAGAGAGAGAAGAGAGAGGAGAACTGCAGAGACAGATAGAGAGAGAGATAACTGCAGAGAGAGAGAGAGAGAGAGAGAGAGAGAGAGAGAGAGAGAGAGAGGGAGAGGAGAGGAGAACTGCAGAGACAGATAGAGAGAGAGAGAACTGCAGAGAGAGAGAGAGAGAGAGAGAGAGAGAGAGAGAGAGAGAGAGAGAGAGAGAGAGAGAGAGAGAGAGAGAGAGAGAGAGAGAGAGAGAGAGAGAGGAGAACTGCAGAGAGAGAGAGAGAAAGAGAGAGAGAGAAAGGAGAACTGCAGAGAGAGAGAGAGGAGAACTGCAGAGAGAGAGAGAGAGAGGGAGAGAGGAGAACTGCAGAGAGAGAGAGAGAGAGGGAGAGAGGAGAACTGCAGAGAGAGAGAGAGAGAGAGAGAGAGAGAGAGAGAGAGAGAGAGAGAGAGAGAGAGAGAGAGAGAGAGAGAGAGAGAGAGAGAGAACTGCAGAGAGAGAGAGAGAGGAGAACTGCAGAGAGAGAGAGAGGAGAACTGCAGAGAGAGAGAGAGAGAGAGAGAGAGAGAGAGAGAGAGAGAGAGAGAGAGAGAGAGAGAGAGAGAGAGAGAGAGAGAGAGAGAGAGAGAGAGGAGAACTGCAGAGAGAGAGAGAGAGGAGAACTGTAGAGGGAGAGAGAGAGAGAGAGAGAGAGAGAGAGAGGGGAGAACTGCAGAAAGAGAGAGAGAGAGAGAGAGAGAGAGAGAGAGAGAGAGAGAGGGAGAGAGGAGAACTGCAGAGAGAGAGAGAGAAAGAGAGGGAGAGAGGAGAACTGCAGAGAGAGAGAGAGAAAGAGAGGGAGAGAGGAGAACTGCAGAGAGAGAGAGAGAAAGAGAGGGAGAGAGGAGAACTGCAGAGAGAGAGAGAGAGAGGGGAGAACTGCAGAAAGAGAGAGAGAGAGAGAGGGAGAGAGGAGAACTGCAGAGAGAGAGCGAGAAAGAGAGGGAGAACTGCAGAGAGAGAGAGAGAAGAGAGGGAGAGAGAGAACTGCAGAGAGAGAGAGAGAGAGAGGGGGTGGGGACTGCGGAGAGAGAGAGAACTGCAGAGAGAGAGAGAGAGAGAGAGAGAGAGAGAGAGAGAGAGAGAGAGAGAGAGAGGGGGAGAGAGGAGAACTGCAGAGAGAGAGAGAGAAAGAGAGGGAGAGAGGAGAACTGCAGAGAGAGAGAGAGAAAGAGAGGGAGAGAGGAGAACTGCAGAGAGAGAGAGAGAAAGAGAGGGAGAGAGGAGAACTGCAGAGAGAGAGAGAGAGAGAGGGGAGAACTGCAGAAAGAGAGAGAGAGAGAGAGGGAGAGAGGAGAACTGCAGAGAGAGAGCGAGAAAGAGAGGGAGAACTGCAGAGAGAGAGAGAGAAAGAGAGGGAGAGAGGAGAACTGCAGAGAGAGAGAGAGAGAGAGAGGGGGTGGGGACTGCGGAGAGAGAGAGGTGAACTGCAGAGAGAGAGAGAGAGAGAGAGAGAGAGAGAGAGAGAGAGAGAGAGAGAGAGAGAGACAGAGGTGAACTGCAGAGAGAGAGAGAGAGGTGCACTGCAGAGAGAAAGAGAGAGAGAGAGAAAGAGAGAGAGGTGAACTGTAGAGAAGGACAGAGCAGAAACATGACATTAAGTTGAGCTGATCACTGCAGACAGAGAGAGGGGAACTGCAGAGAGAGAGAGAGACAGAGGTGAACTGCAGAGAGAGAGAGAGACAGAGGTGAACTGCAGAGAGAGAGAGGTGAACTGCAGAGAGAGAGAGAGAGAGAGAGGTGAACTGCAGAGAGAAAGAGACAGAGAGAGAGGTGAACTGTAGAGAAGGACAGAGCAGAAACATGACATTAAGTTGAGCTGATCACTGCAGACAGAGAGAGGGGAACTGCAGAGAAGGACATGAATCAAAACCCCTCCAAGCAGGCAGAGAGAAGGGACGAGGAGGAGGGTGTGGGGGCGCTATCTGCGTCAGAGCCCAAGCCAATGCAGTCCGAGACGGGATGGGGCAGGCGTGTGTGTGTGTGTGTGTGTGTGTGTGTGTGTGTGTGTGTGTGTGTGTGTGTGTGTGTGTGTGTGTGTGTGTGTGTGTGTGTGTGTGTGTGTGTGTGTGTGTGTGTGTGTGTGTGTGTGTGTGTGTGTGTGTGTGTGTGTGTGACAGACCTCCTGTCTCCCTCGTCACTGATACACACTATATGCCTCGACTCCTGACACACACACACACACACACACACACACACACACACACACACACACACACACACACACACACACACACACACACACACAATATATGCCTTGCCTCGACTCCTGACACACACACACAAACACACACACACACACACAAGCACATACAAGCACACACACACACACACACACACACACACACACAATATATGCCTTGCCTCGACTCCTGACACACACACACAAACACACAAGCACACAAGCACACACACACACACACACACACACACACACACACACACACACACACACACACACACACACACACACACAACATTAAATGCCCTTTACATTTGCATGGAAGCAGGACAAAATTCAATTGTCCAGCAATGTGAAGAGGAAAAAGTGTTTTACTAAAACACATTTAATTCATTAAAGCCAAGAATATGCAACATTCACTGTAGGGATTGGAACTGTTAAAATAGAGAGTCAAACCAGCATCATCGTGTCGTGAAACCATGAGAAGCAGTGGGCCCATAAACTGACATCAGCTGTTTGGAGGGTGTTTGGACGTAAATCCATAGGACAATGTTCTGATACACAGAATGGATGCACTGAAACACCCAAACTGGTTCTTCAATCTGAATCATTCCGTTTTTTTTTAAAGAGAGTATTGTGTCGACTGTATTTTTGGCGTTTTTGTTGCATGTAAAAAATAAAAATAAGTTTTTAAAAATGTTTTCACAGACTGTGTCTCTCATTCCAGGGGTCATGTTTGACTCAACTCTGTAGGTTATGGGCTCTCAAACCGTGTTCCAGGGATTCATGTTTCACTAGACTCAGTAGGTTATGGGCTCTCAAACCGTGTTCCAGGGATTCATGTTGCACTAGACTCTGTAGGTTATGGGCTCTCAAACCGTGTTCCAGGGATTCATGTTTCACTAGACTCAGTAGGTTATGGGCTCTCGAACCGTGTTCCAGGGATTCATGTTTCACTAGACTCAGTAGGTTATGGGCTCTCGAACCGTGTTCCAGGGGTCCAAGGCCTATAGTTGAAGTTTGGAGTTATTTGGCCACTTTAGTTGTGATACAAACCTTAACAAAAACATACAGGCCTATGGGCTAGGAAACATGAGGTGTGCGACTATGATTTGAAAAAGAACTGTGAATAAAGGGTCATTTGGAATTTGACTGCGGTCATGTCTCCTGACCGCTGGTGTGGCGGTAATACGGTCACCGAAAATATGTTTTTTGTGAAATTCCACCTTCATTTTTTTCCTGTGGTTTATTCAGACAGATTAGAAACAGGAGGAGTTCAAGTTGGACAGGAAGAAATGGGGATTAAACCTCCAACTGCTGGGCCAGTAAGATGAGAAATTGTTTTGAAATTGTACCCACTCAACCACACAGCCACATACGAGGAACTTGGCAGAAGACAAATGTTTAGATTAAAAAGGTAAAAAGAAAATGTCAAACATTGTGCTGTCGTGCTGTTCAGAATTGCCCCCGTCTGAGGCATGGAGGTGGAGAGAGGGGGCATTCGTGCCAGGTGTGAAGTTTGCAGGTACCTCACCTGTACTCAGGGTCCTTCACAGACCCAGACAGACCAAACACGCAGATGAAACTCTCTAAAACAATCCACGAAAGTATGTGTCCATGAATAACCTGACTAATGTTATCACCTTGAAGAAGGAAACAGAAAAGGACACTAACACTTCGGCAGCTGATGCCAATAGTCCAAGTCAAACCTCCATTTTGGTTCATTGATCAGTTCTCTTGATGCTACATGTAGTTGTCAGTTGACACGTCATCTGGGGGGGTACCATTCATTTCCAATAGTCCAAGTCAAACCGCCATTTTGGTTCATTGATCAGTTCTCTTGATGCTACATGTAGTTGTTAGTTGACACGTCATCGGGGGGTACCATTCATTTCCAATAGTCCAAGTCAAACCGCCATTTTGGTTCATTGATCAGTTCTCTTGATGCTACATGTAGTTGTTAGTTGACACGTCATCTGGGGGGGTACCATTCATTTCCAATAGTCCAAGTCAAACCGCCATTTTGGTTCATTGATCAGTTCTCTTGATGCTACATGTAGTTGTTAGTTGACACGTCATCTGGGGGGGTACCATTCATTTCCAATAGTCCAAGTCAAACCGCCATTTTGGTTCATTGATCAGTTCTCTTGATGCTACATGTAGGTTAGGACACGTCATCTGGGGGTACCATTCATTTCCAATAGTCCAAGTCAAACCGCCATTTTGGTTCATTGATCAGTTCTCTTGATGCTACATGTAGTTGTTAGTTGACACGTCATCTGGGGGTACCATTCATTTCCAATAGTCCAAGTCAAACCGCCATTTTGGTTCATTGATCAGTTCTCTTGATGCTACATGTAGTTGTTAGTTGACACGCTCATCTGGTCCAAGTCAAACCGCCATTTTGGTTCATTGATCAGTTCTCTTGATGCCATGTAGTTGTTATTCCATTCATTTCCAATAGTCCAAGTCAAACCGCCATTTTGGTTCATTGATCAGTTCTCTTGATGCTACATGTAGTTGATGCTCATCTGGGGGTACATTCATTTCCAATAGTAGTCAAACCGCCATTTTGGTTCATTGATCAGTTCTCTTGATGCTACATGTAGTTGTTAGTTGACACGTCATCTGGGGGGGTACCATTCATTTCCAATAGTCCAAGTCAAACCGCCATTTTGGTTCATTGATCAGTTCTCTTGATGCTACATGTAGTTGTTAGTTGACACGTCATCTGGGGGGTACCATTCATTTCCAATAGTCCAAGTCAAACCGCCATTTTGATTGATCAGTTCTCTTGATGCTACATGTAGTTGTTAGTTGACACGTCATCATCATTTCCAATAGGGGGGTACCATTCATTTCCAATAGTCCAAGTCAAAAACCGCCATTTTGGTTCATTGATCAGTTCTCTTGATGCTACATGTAGTTGTTAGTTGACACGTCATCTGGGGGTACCATTCATTTCCAATAGAAGTCAAACCGCCATTTTGGTTCATTGATCAGTTCTCTTGATGCTACATGGTTGTGAGTTGACACATTCATTTCCAATAGTCCAAGTCAAACCGCCATTTTGGTTCATTGATCAGTTCTCTTGATGCTACATGTAGTTGTGAGTTGACATCTCATCGGGGGGGTACCATTCATTTCCATCTCATATTTCATTGGACCCAATTCACAATAGATAAGCTGTTATTAAGTATTTACCTCCTATGTGATCCGATCTGAAACACAGTAGAACAGCAGAACAGTAGAACAGTAGAACAGCAGAACAGTAGAACAGTAGAACAGTAGAACAGCAGAACAGTAGAACAGTAGAACAGTAGAACAGTAGAACAGCAGAACAGTAGAACAGTAGAACAGTAGAACAGTAGAACAGCAGAACAGTAGAACAGCAGAACAGTAGAACAGTAGAACAGCAGAACAGTAGAACAGTAGAACAGTAGAACAGCAGAACAGTAGAACAGTAGAACAGTAGAACAGTAGAACAGTAGAACAGCAGAACAGTAGAACAGTAGAACAGCAGAACAGTAGAACAGATGACTCATGTTTTCCATGGACGTTAGAATACTGTGTGTAAAGTTCATCGTCTTCCTCGGATGAGGAGTAAGAAATGTCGGACCAATGTTTTTATTTAAATGAACACTGAAATAACAAAAATAACCAACGTGAAACAAATGAACATCGAAACAGTCCTGTCTGGTAAACACAGACACTGTACAGAAAACAATCACCCACGAAACACTGTTGGGAAAAGGCGACCTAAGTATGATTCTCAATCAGAGACGACTAACGACACCTTCCTCTACCAGGCCAAACGCAAAATACAACATAGAAAAACCAACATAGACTGCCCACCCCAACTCACGCCCTGACCATACTAAATAAAGACAAAAAATAGACTGCCCACCCCAACTCACGCCCTGACCATACTAAATAAAGACAAAACATAGACTGCCCACCCCAACTCACGCCCTGACCATACTAAATAAAGACAAAACATAGACTGCCCACCCCAACTCACGCCCTGACCATACTAAAACCAACATAGACTGCCCACCCCAACTCACGCCCTGACCATACTAAAACAAACATAGACTGCCCACCCCAACTCACGCCCTGACCATACTAAAACAAACATAGACTGCCCACCCCAACTCACGCCCTGACCATACTAAAACAAACATAGACTGCCCACCCCAACTCACGCCCTGACCATACTAAAACAAACATAGACTGCCCACCCCAACTCACGCCCTGACCATACTAAAACAAACATAGACTGCCCACCCCAACTCACGCCCTGACCATACTAAAACAAACATAGACTGCCCACCCCAACTCACACCCTGACCATACTAAAACAAACATAGACTGCCCACCCCAACTCACGCCCTGACCATACTAAAACAAAGAGAAAAACAAAGGAACTAAGGTCAGAACGTGACTCTATGTGATCCGATCTGAAACACAGTCTTAACAGTAGAACAGATGGTTCATCTTTTCCATGGACGTTTGAGTACTCTAGTGTCACATTTCTCTTAGAAAACATAATCCATATATCATAACCGTTGCAGAATAAATATCCTCACCTTTTACTGGCCACAATGAGTTCCTATTCCCCAAGTAGCCAGATATTAGAATTTCAAGTTTTTGTTGCCTCCGAAAAGGGGACCGAGGTTTATAACATACGGTCAAATTTAACAGGTGAACAGAAGGTTGATCTTTTACATTGAAGTGTGTAGTCTACCACTGCAAGTAGGTCTACTGTAGTTAAAAATCTGAGTAAACAATGTTTCAGAATTCGCAGGTAGCGTAGCATAGTCTGTTTAGGTTTGGTACAAAAGTCAACTCAAAACATTACTGAATTCAAAATGATCTGTTTACTGGTCAACGACAATGTGTTGTTGTGTGTTGTTGTTTTTGTGTTTTAGATATAGTAAATATCACTGCAAAACAGACCATTCTACTAACCCCTCCAAAAGAAATTTGATCAAGTTGTCCCAATTCAAATACTTGCAAAGTAAACAGCAGTGGCCACCAACCAATCTCCTCATCGACCACCAAAACATTTATGTCAAAAACGTAACGATAAACCCTTTTGCGATCAAATTTTTCTATCCGTTTTGTGCTGTTGGTGGCAGGTGCGCTTGATTCAGCAGCTCTAGCACCACGAAGACAAAGTGTTCCCGATGTTGAACCATTTCATGTGTCTGAAGTTAGAACTCTGCCTACCCAGAGACCAAATCAAGTGTATCTATAGGCCGACCGCTGGCCAATCAGATAGCCCTGATCAACGTGTCTGCACAGTTTCCTCGAGCAATAGACTAAAATAGACTAGTTTACAATTGGCTCATTCATCCCCCTCCTCTCCCCTGTAAGTATTCCCCAGGTCGTTGTTGTAAATGAGAATGTAAATGAGAACGTTTTCTCAGTCAACTTACCTGGTAAAATAACAGATAAATACAAATAAACAAATATAATATATAAAATATAAATATATAAACAATTTTAAAAAAGAACCCTGGAACACACAGCAAAGGTGCCGTAAGATATAAAATATTTTATTTATTTAACTAGGCAAGTCAGTTAAGAACAAACTCTTATTTTCAATGACAGCCTACGAACAGTGGGTTAACTGACTGTTCAGAGGCAGAACGACAGAACCCCTGTCAGCTCAGGGGTTTGAACTTGCAACCTTCCGGGTTACTAGTCCAACACCCTAACCACTAGGCTACCCTGCCGCCCCAGAACCATGGCTAGAGAGGCTCAATGAATACAACAAAGAGCTGCTGTTTATGTGTAAGTTCATGTTTACGTTTTCATTTATAAAAGTTTACGTTTATATTTATACACCTGTATAAGACATTAAATGGGCGTCAGTCCTCACCAAGCACCTCTATGTACAAGGTGTTCTCTACTGTCTCTGCCTGACAGTCAGGAAATACAGTAGCTGCCCTGTATAACACCACCCAGCCGTAACTAATGCACTGATTGCCCTGCCATGGACCTATCTAAGTCATTCAGAGGCCCTGCAGGTCAACTCCAGGGAGAGTTGCAGACCTGGATTCAAACACTATTTAAAGACTTTCAAAACACATGATCAGTTTATTCTTTAAACAGGGGCAGGCAGGGGGGAACAGCAGGCGGGGTCAGGGTCAGGGCAGGCAGAGGTCGGTGATACAGAGTAGAGGCAAAGATACAGGTCGGCAGGGTCAGGGCAGGCAGGGGGGAACAGCAGGCGGGGTCAGGGTCAGGGCAGGCAGGAAAGGTCAAAACCGGGAACTAGAAAACAGGGACTATAACAAAGCCAGGAACAAGGAAACCGCAGGTAGGTTTTAATGAACAAAACGAACTGGCACAGACAGACAGACATTATCTGTCTGGGGATAATGGGGGAGATGGCTGACACATGGAAGGGGTGGAGATCTGGATCTTCTCTGGAAAATCCTTATTTTAGTCTTTTTGGGGTTTACTGCCACAGTCCAGGTCTGGCAGTACTGCTCTAGCAGGTCCAGGCTCTGCTGTAGGCCATGTGCTGTGGGTGATAGCAGGCATAGGTCATCTGAGAAGAGTAGGCATTTAAGCTCTGAAGTGTGGAGACTAACACCAGGGCCTGAGGATTTTTCTAGAATAGTGGCCAATTCGTTAATTGCAAATATTGAAGAGTGCAGGGCTCAGATTACAACCCTGGCAAAGGCCTCACCCCTGGTTAAATAATTCTGTTATGTTCTTGCCAATCGTAATGCTGCAGGTATTGGCAGTACACAGTGTTTGAATTATGTGATATGTTTAACCCCCGACACCACTTTCAATTACTTTGAAGAACAGTCCTGTAAGCCAAATATAATCAAATGCTTTTTGGAAGTCGATAAAGCATTTATTTTGGTATTATTTTGGTGGACATGTTTATCTATCAGGGTGTGTAGGGTGTAAATATGATCAGTCGTACCATGTTTTGGTATAATTCCAATTTAGAACTCTTACATTTATAATACTACAGAAAACATTCCCCAGGTTACTGTTCACACAAATGCCTCTGTAATTGTTAGGGTCAAATTTGTCTCCGTTGTTAAAGATTGGGGTTATGAGTCCTTGATTCCAGATGTCTGAGAAATAACCTACACTCAGGATCAAATTAAACCGTTTTTAATATAGACAATTGAAATTGTACACTTTCTTATAGAGCTTCTGGTCAGTAATTGGGGATTTTGATTGTCCTTTATAGCTTATTCTAATCCATTCAACTTCTCATGAATTTGATGTTGTTCTGTGTTTGTGTCCATTTGAACGGTGTTGTAGAGGGTTTTAACATGGCTCCATATGTCACCATTTTGTATCGATAATTCCTCTGGTTTTGATTTGTTTAGCTTTTTCCAATTTTGCCAACGTTGTTTGTGTTTATGGACTCCTCAATTAGTGTCAGCTGCTTGCTGTCGTACTGTGCTTTTATGGTTCTGAGTGTTACGTTTATAGAGTTTTAAAGTCTCACAGTAATGAAGGCGTAATTCACCATTATTTGGGTCTCTGTGCTTTTGGTTGGAAAGTGTTCTAAGTTTTTTCCTTATCATATTATAATTTTACAATCTGCATCAAACCAGTTGTCATCTGTGGTCTTTTTTGTTTTGTTTTTTGTCGTTTTCCTGAATATATAGTTGATGTTTTGTTTTGCTGGATTGATGCCTTCTTTACTGTGAGTGAATGTGGTATCCAGAAAGTTATCTAAGAGTGTTTGGATATTTTTTAAGTTAATGGTTGCTTTCTGGTATTCTTCTGTGCTGTTTTGGGCCCATCTGTATGAATGTCTGATGTTGTACAGCTGACTGGGCTGTGAATGTCTGATGTTGTACAACTTACTGGGCTGTGAATGTCTGATGTTGTACAACTTACTGGGCTGTGAATGTCTGATGTTGTACAGCTGACTGGGCTGTGAATGTTGTACAGCTGACTGGGCTGTGAATGTCTGATGTTGTACAGCTGACTGGGCTGTGAATGTCTGATGTTGTACAGCTTACTGGGCTGTGAATGTCTGATGTTGTAGAGCTTACTGGGCTGTAAATGTGTGGTTGTTTCCATGTATGTTCTTTTGAGGAACAACGTAATTTAGCTGTGATCAGACAGAGGTGTTAGTGGCTTGACAGTGAATGAGCTGAGAGAGAAAGGGTCAATGTCTGTGATCATATAAGAGTTGAGCAATAGGTGAATCTCCCCAAAGAGTCCTACCATTGACAAAGTACAGACCCAGGCATCTACAGAGCTGCAACAGATCCCTTCTGTTGTTGTTGATGGTGCTGTAACTGTTGTTTCTATGGGGGAGATGAAGACAGTTAGAGACATTATGGCCTGTAATAAAGCTGTCACTGTTGTTTCTATGGGGAGATGAAGACAGTTAGAGACACTATGGCCTGTAATGAAGCTGTCCTCTTGTGTGGTCTGTCACTGTTGTTTCTATGGGGGAGATGAAGACAGAAACAGAATGGCCTGTAATGAAGCTGTCCCCTTGTGTGGTCTGTCACTGTTGTTTCTATGGGGAGATGAAGACAGTTAGAGACAGAATGGCCTGTAATGAAGCTGTCCTCTTGTGTGGTCTGTCACTGTTGTTTCTATGGGGAGATGAAGACAGTTAGAGACAGAATGGCCTGTAATGAAGCTGTCCCCTTGTGTGGTCTGTCACTGTTGTTTCTATGGGGGAGATGAAGACAGTTAGAGACACTATGGCCTGTAATGAAGCTGTCCCCTTGTGTGGTCTGTCACTGTTGTTTCTATGGGGGAGATGAAGACAGTTAGAGACAGAATGGCCTGTAATGAAGCTGTCCCCTTGTGTGGTCTTTCACTGTTGTTTCTATGGGGGAGATGAAGACAGTTAGAGACAGAATGGCCTGTAATGAAGCTGTCCCCTTGTGTGGTCATTACATCAGGTCGTGTTCCTGTGTGCGCATTTGTGTCCCCACAGTTTAGCCCTGAATGTTCCACATGCTGACTGATAGGTTGGTGAGTTTAGGGCCCTGAATGTTCCACATGCTGACTGATAGGTTGATGAGTTTAGGCCCTGAATGTTCCACATGCTGACTGATAGGTTGATGAGTTTAGGCCCTGAATGTTCCACATGCTGACTGATAGGTTGATGAGTTTAGGCCCTGAATGTTCCACATGCTGACTGGGATAGGTTGATGAGTTTAGGGCCCTGAATGTTCCACATGCTGACTGATAGGTTGGTGAGTTTAGCCCTGTACTAACTGATAGGTTGGATCTTTTAAGTTCAATACGCTTGAAAAGGAGGCAAGGACAGAGGACATAAGGAATTGAGGAAAGACAAATTTTAGAAGAGGTTGTACTCACAAATCTGACATGGCAGAACATCATGTTTGGGATGCAATGGACGTTTGTCTGAGAGAGGAGAGGCAGAGAGAGAGAGAGAGACAGAGAGAGAGCGAGAGAGAGAGAGAGAGAGACAGAGAGAGAGAGAGAGACAGAGAGAGAGAGAGAGAGAGAGAGAGAGAGAGAGAGAGAGAGAGAGAGAGAGAGAGAGAGAGAGAGAGAGAGAGAGAGACAGAGAGAGAGAGACAGAGAGAGAGAGACAGAGAGAGAGAGAGAGAGAGAGACAGAGAGAGAGACAGAGGGAGAGAGAGAGAGGGGAGAGAGAGAGAGGGAGAGAGAGAGAGAGAGAGAGAGAGAGAGAGAGAGAGAGAGAGAGAGAGAGAGAGAGAGAGAGAGAGAGAGAGAGTTTTTTGTCATATACACCAGATCGGTGCGTTGTTTTACACGGTCAGCCATAGTAGTAGAGCCCCTGGAACTAATTAGGATTAAGTGCCTTGCTCAAGTCGCACGTTAACAGATTTTTCACCTTGTTGGCTCAGTATTCAAACCAGCTACCTTTCGTTACTGGCCAAACACCCTAATCTTGTGTGTGCGTGTGTGTGTGTGTGCGTGCGTGCGTGCGTGCGTGTGTGTGTGTGTGTGTTTTAGATGTTTTATGTTATTTTATTATTTCCTAAATGGGAAATTTAGTTTAGTTTAGTCTTCCTATAGAAATGTAAAACATAGAGAAAATCTTAGGCATGTTGATCATGACTTTATATTAATCAGCATGTTAATCATTACTTTACATTAACCAGCATGTTGATCATTACTTTACATTAATCAGCATGTTGATCATTACTTTACATTAATCTGCATGTTGATCATGACTTTACATTAATCAGCATGTTGATCATGACTTTAGAGAAATACGAACCAGAGGATACTGCTCGCCTCCCTACCACTGAGGAAGTACAGTTCCCGCTCAGCCCAGTCAAAACTGTTCGGCTGCTCTGGCCCCCAATGGTGGAACAAACTCCTCACGACGCCCAGGACAGCGGAGTCAATCACCACCTTCCGGAGACACCTGAAACCCCACCTCTTTAAGGAATACCTAGGATAGGATAAGTAATCCTCTCACCCCCTTAATATTTAGATGCACTATTGTAAAGTGACTGTTCTACTGATGTCATAAGGTGAATGCACCAATTTGTAAGCTCTGGATAAGAGCCTGCTAAATGACTCAAATGTAATGTAAATGT